>NC_136967.1:42683120-42745620 GCF_032717465.1 Coenobita brevimanus
CTGCGACCTATCCTGTCCTTGACCATTCAACCACACCTGTCCAGGTGAGTGTTGCCAACATTGCGTTCTTTGTTTTATACGACGGGCAGTGTATTCTTCATATGGTTAGGATTTTTTTTTTTTTTTGGAAAACGAGGTGTGTAAGTTTTTGTGCAGAAAATCATTACTAGCAGAAGTCGCTGGACAATGTGACTGTGTGCATTAAAAATTATTTAATCGGTAACACAAGACTTACTGATGAAGCGTTAGTGCCCAATCTTGCCTCAGCACATACATTAGAACATAAGAACATAAGAAGAGAGGATAACTGCAGTAGGCCGGTTGGCCCATGCTAGGCAGCTCCTAGAAGAGTAACTGAACTACTAGAATGAGATAAGGATAGCAAAGAAGAAGGCTTTCCCCCGCCCTCCAAACCCTCCAGCCGAAGCCGGCAGGAAAAAGTGAGAAAGAACACCACGCCGTATAGAAAAACTGGCGTGGACATTTTATAGGAAAGTGTGAAAGGAGAATAGAGACTATCATAGTGTAACCTGTTATCCTTCTCACAGTATGCATTTCACTATCTCTTTCACATCAAAAGTGAGGGCAGGAGGAGTGGGAAGCAAACGGAAGTTAAGACCACTAATGCTTTCGACGCACTACGGGACGATTGTGAAGGGATGACAGAGAGGGAAGTAGAGGAGAAGGACTGTGAGAGAACTTCCAGTACAGGTAAGTATAATCAGAACAAGAATGGTAAGAAAAATGTTGCTGTTGTTGGAGACTCCCAGGTGAGATATATGAACAGGGCCATGTATACTCCACTCGCTAAACATGTATGTCTTCCAGGGGCCAGGGTGGCTAATGGGATAGAAAAAATGTCAAATATCGTAAAGGATAGTGGTGACAAACCCACTGTGTGCCTCAGTGTAGGAGGCAATGATATTAGTAGCCGTAAGAATGAGGTACTGTGGCAAAGGTACAAGGTGATGTTAGAAAAAGTTAGGGAGAGGGGAGGAACCCCTGTAGTGCTCGGTGTTTTAACCAGATGGCGGGTGGGAAGAGAGTGGTTGAGCAGGGCAATAGGGTTTAATTGCCGCCTTGAAAGGTATTGCAAAGATAAAGCAATACCTTTCATAGACAGCTGAGACCGGTTTTAAGGACGGAGTGCCTTGTATAGTTGGGATGGGACTCATCTTGGCAGGCAGGGAGTTACTGTTTTAGCTGGAATGATAGATAGGGAGTTGGAGGGATTTTTTCGAGGTTGAGACGTAGGTGTAAAGAAAGTTGCAGCAACTACACTCAGAAATCATTATTACCATGTTTGGATAGATGCATCAATACTTGCAAAATTAAGAACAAAAGCTCAACCATTAGTATAGATATATCCACTCAGGCGCCTCAAATTGAGCAGGCGATGATAGATGATAGAACAAGCGATGATAGACGGGCGATAAACGATAGTACAAATTTTTTTTATATTAGTAAAGTAATGAGTTTCCCAGTTAGTAATAAAGTAAATAACAGTAAATGCCAAGGTAAAGGCATAACTACTGGTAATAATCTGAAAGTGTACTACACAAACAGCCGGAGCTTAAGTAATAAAATGGATGAACTGAGGGCTTTAATTTGTACAGAGAAAATAGACATTGCCGTTATTAGTGAAACTTGGATGAATACAGACACTCGAGAATTTTTAGCAGAATATCAGATAAAAGGCTATAATATTTTTATGTCAAACCGTCAGGGAAGAAAGGGGGAAGGGGTAGCTATTTATGGAAAGGATTCATTAAACTGTTACAATAAAGCAGACATTAAAGTAATTAGGGACACAGGAAGTGTCTGGGTCGAAATTAGTAACAATAGGGAGAAATTAGTCTTAGGAGCAATTTACAGATCTCCTAAATTAAGTAGAGCTGATAGTAAATACCTTTGGGAGGAAATTAGGAAAGCATCACAGTCCAGCTTAGTAATAATTGTAGGGGACCTTAATCTACCAAGGATAGATTGGAGAAATCAGACAGGGGATGCAGAGTCAGAGGAATTTCTAGAGGTAGTACAAGATAATTTTCTTTATCAGTATATCAGGGAGCCCACCAGAGGTAATAATATACTAGAGTTGGTTTTAGCTAATACAGAAAATATCATTAGTGATATAGAGGTTGGTGGACGACTTGGTAATAGCGATCATGAAGAAATTAAGTTCAAATTTATTTGGGATGTCTGTTCCACCGACAATACCTCCACCGTTCCTAATTTTCGTCTAGGAGATTTCGATGGCTTAAGAGCTTATTTTCGAACGGTATTCCACAGGGAGATTATCTATTTGAGGGAATGCCAGGTCAGTGGGGAACCCCAGGTCATAGGTGTGGGGCAGGAAACATGTTGGGATGTCCGTCAGGTGTCTGTGAGGGGGTAGGTGGTAGATAGGAATGTAGTCCAGGTGACAGGAATTAACTCAGCTCCAGTACCAAGCAGACGTTCGACCAGTGGGAAGTATAACGAGTTAATAAATATAATACACGGAGGCCAAGATAGATATATCCCTTCAAAACCGTTTAGAACGGATAATTCAGAACCAAGATGGTTAAACAACAGATTAAAATCTCTCGTAGGCCAAAGGAAAGAAATATATAGAAAAATAAAACGTGGAGAGGAACACTTACGTAACCGGTACACGATTTTAAATAGAGAAGTAAAGAGGGAGATAAGAAAAGCAAAGAGAAGTTATGAAATTAAGGTTGCTAGTGAATCAAAAGAAAACCCCAAGGGTTTTTAGCAAATGTACCGTACGAAAAATAAAGATAGGATAGGACCACTGAGAACAGAATCAGGTGACAATACCAAAGAAGATAAAGAAATGTGCTCCATCCTTTTCAGGTTACACTATGATAGTCTCTATTCTCCTTTCACACTTTCCTGTAAAATGTCCACGCCAGTTTTTCTATATGGCGTGGTGTTCTTTCTGACTTTTTCCTGCTGGCTTCCGCTGGAGGGTTTGGAGGGCGGGGGAGAGCCTTCTTCTTTGCTATCCTTATCTCATTCTAGTAGTTCAGTTACTCTTCTAGGAGCTGTCTAGCATGGGCCAACCGGCCTACTGCAGTTATCCTCTCTTCTTATGTTCTTTTCCTAAATAATTATTTCATATCAGTATTCACCAAGGAAAATCTAGACCTGGTTCCTCAAGCAGCAAATATTTACGATGAGAATACGGAAAATATTTTTATGGTCAGACTCAAATATGAAGTCCGTTTGGGTGGGGCCCGCGTGGGGATTTCCCTCTCTACAGCTCTGCCAAACCTCCTCTCTCTCTCTCTCTCTCTCTCTCTCTCTCTCTCTCTCTCTCTCTCTCTCTCTCTCTCTCAGTTGATTGAGAAAGTTGTTATATATTTATAAGTTGTGCTTTCTTCTATATTGTTTCGACCTTTTTTCCACACCACCACTGAGGTAAAAGTCTTGGCCCGTTTTTTTTTTTATAGAGGTTTCCTCAGTAGGCATTAGTCCTCTCTCTGATCTTTCTTCTTAAGAATACTTGTTCACATTGTAAATAAGTTCTTTCTCCCGACTGTGGAGCACACGAGAGCGAGTCGGAGTAGCTGCCATCGTGGATGGGGATCAGGGAGAAAGTGACCTGTCACCTGTAGTCTGAGGTGGGTGTCCTTGACCTCTGGCAACGTCGGAAAGCGATGTTGTCACGTGGTGTGGAATTTATACAAATCATTGCTATTATCCTAAAATGCGACACATTCATAGCACTATAAAGCCTTATTTAATATATTTAATAAGTACAGAATATTTAATATACAGTTTCAAATAGTAAGTAGCTGACATATGACAGAGAGAGAGATAGGTACTGGGGTTGATGCGACACAGCTGTAGAGAGGGAAATCCCCTCTCGGGCCCCACCCAAACGGACTTCATATTTGAGTCTGACCATAGTAAAATAACCATTAGTAAGGAGGACGTATTGAAAGAAATTAATAAGTTAAAACCTCAAAAATCGCCAGGTCAGGACGATATATATGCAAAAAATATAAAAGAAAGCAAAGAAGAATTATGTCAGCCACTTTTAACATTATTTAATGACTCTTTAAGTTCAGCAGAAATTCCCGAGGCGTGGAAGTCCGCAAACGTAGTGCCCATCTTTAAAAAGGGTGATAAATCAGGTGCATCGAAATATCGTCCGATAAGTCTAACGTTAATAGTAGGAGAAATGTTAGAGTCAATTTTGGCAAATAAGATTAGAGAACACTTAGAAAGATTTAATCTTATAAACGAAAGTCAGCACGGATTCAGGCAAGGACGATCCTGCCTCACAAACTTGTTGTCATTCTACTCGGAGGTCTATGAGGCAGTAGATAGCGATAAAGCTTACGATGTTATTTACCTGGACTTTAGTAAAGCTTTTGATAGGGTCCCACACGAAAGGTTAGAAAGGTTCGAGCACACGGTACAGACGGCGATATCTTAAAATGGATAGAATCCTGGCTGAAAGGACGAAAGAAGAGAGTATTAATAAATGGAACTAAGTCGGACTGGGGATTAGTAACTCACGGTGTACCACAGGGTTCAGTACTCGGTCCCTTATTATTTATTATATATATAAATGATCTAGACTTAGGAGCCAATAGCAGCATCAGCAAATTTGCCGACGATACAAAAATAGGGCGTATCATTAATTCGACTGACGATTGCCATAACTTACAAAAAGACCTCGATACATTGTCCAAATGGTCAAAAATTTGGCAAATGGAATTTAACGTTGAAAAATGTAAAGTACTTAACGTAGGCAAGACCACTGGAGATACTAAACACAGCTTAGATAACAAAGAAATTAGCAAATCGGAATGTGAGAGAGATCTAAGAGTTATGATTAGTAACGACCTTGAACCAAGGCAACAGTGTATTAATGCGAGAAATAAAGCAAATAGAGTCCTAGGATTTATTTCGAGAAGCGTGAGCAAATTGTGGAGTAGACTGTAGCACCAGTCGAGCAGGGCAGTACTCCTGAGGTGGATGGAAAGCTGATGACAGGGAGTGCTGGAGCTCCCGTTTCATCAGCCCTCAGGACTAGTTCCTGACCATCCCCCTTTGCCGAACTTTTTCAGTGTCTCAGTTACACAGAGAGTAGGCCAGCATGCTCTCCAGTACAAATTTCTCTAACTGTCTTCACCAAACTACATGCACAGTACACACTACACTTCCTATTCAAAATTCACCAAAGTGGCGTCGATTAATCAAGCCTCGGAGTCCCCAGGGGGGGGACCATGAATGCCCCCGCCATCTGCCCCTCTCCCGGTGACGACTCGAGGTGCCTAGAACCACTGTCTGACTCTCTTCTTCTTCATTTCTGCAACATTCGCGGCCTTTCATCTAACTTTCGCTCTGTTGAGCACCACCTCTCCTCTAAACCTCACCTTCTTTTTCTAACGGAGACTCAGCTGTCTGAGGCAACTGACAACAAACCCTTTACTGTATCCTCCTACTTTCTCTATACTCATTTCAAAGCCAAAGGCGGCTGTTGAGTATACATAAGCAACGACTTATCTTGCTCTCGTGTTCCTGAACTTGATTCTTCTGAATTCTCCACACTCTGGCTTCGGCTTTCCTGTCATTCTCTGACTAAATATATCTGTGCTGTTTACTTATCCCCTAATTCTACTATCAAAAATTCTTCGACTATCTTACTTCTACTATGGAACACATTCTGTCCATTTCTCCTTTCTCTGAAAGCTCCATTCTTGGAGATTTCAATGTTCACCACCACCTTTGGCTCTCCTCTCCTTTCACGGATCCACCTGGTGAACAAGCCTACATCTTTTCTATCCTTAATGACCTAGAGCAGCTTCTACAGCACCCTACCCGTATCCCTGACCGCCTTGGAGAGAGCTCCAACATACTTGACCTCTTCCTCACAACTAATCCTTCTGCTTACTCTGTTAATCTTTTCTCTCCGTTGGGCTCCTCCGATCACAACCTTATTACCTTAACCTGTCCTATCACTCCGGTACGACCTGTGGACCCTCCAGGGAAACGTTGTCTGTGGCATTTTGGAGCCGCGGACTGGGAGGCCCTCAGGCAGTACTTCTTTGATTTTCCCTGGAATGATTATTGCTTCCATGGCCGTGAGCCATCTGAGTGTGCCTTGCGCATTACGGAGGTTATTCTCTCAGGCATGGAAGCATACATTCCTTTCTCATATCCTTTGACTAACGCAAGAAAGCCTTGGTTTAATCACGCTTGTTCTAATGCTGTCCGCAACAAGGAGAAGGCCTACAAAAGGTACCGGAGCCATCCCACCCCTGAATCACATCATCTTTACGTTTCTGCCCGGAATCGTGCTAAGTCTGTTCTTCGCTCTACTAAAAATAATTTCATCCATATTAAATGCTCTCAACTCTCCAACTCGAATTCTTCCCGCTCCTTCTGGCACCTTGCCAAAAATCTTTCTAACAACTTTACCTCATCATCCTTCCCTCCTCTTTTCTACTCTGATGGTTCTGTAGCTATTTCTTCTACTGATAAAGCAGATCTCTTCGCACAGACTTTCTCCTCCAATTCCACCTTAGATGATTCCGGTGCTGTTCCTCCATCACTTCTCCCCTCTGACCTCTTCATGGCTGACATTAAAATTTCTTCAGTTGATGTATTTTCAGCCATCACTGGCCTCAGTACTAACAAGGCATATGGGCCTGATGGGGTCCCTCCTGTTGTTCTCAAGAACTGTGCTTCTGTGCTTACACCCTGCCTAGGGAAACTCTTTCGCGTTTGTCTGTCAACTTGTACCTTTCCTTCTTGCTGGAAGTTTGCTCTCATTCAGCCAGTCCCAAAGAAGGGTGACCACTCCCAACCCTCCAACTATCGTCCAATTGCTTTAACATCCTGTATTTCAAAAGTTTTCGATTCAATTCTTAATAGAAAAATTTTAAGGCATCTTTCCTATCACAACCTTATTTCCGATTGGCAGTATGGGTTCCGTCAGGGACGCTCCACTGGCGATCTTCTCACCTACCTTTCAGACTCCTGGTCATCCTCCTTTCGAGACTTTGGCGAAAGCTTTGCCATTGCACTTGACATCTTAAAGGCTTTCGATCGAGTTTGGCATAAATCTTTAATTTCCAAACTGCCCTCCTACGGTTTCTATCCTTCTATCTGTGCCTTCATCGCTACCTTCCTTTCTGGTTGTTCTATAGCTGCTGTTGTAGACGGCCATCGTTCTTCTTCAAGATCTATCAACAGTGGTGTTCCCCAGGGCTCTGTCCTATCACCAACTCTCTTCCTTTTATTCATCAATGATCTTCTAAGCTGTACATCTAACCCTATCCACTCATACGCTGATGACTCCACCCTTCACCTTTCCATTCGGTTCCTGCAACGCCCATCTCAACAGTTACTTCAAGAAACAAGGAATGAGGCTATGGCACACCTAATGTCTGACTTGGCTCCTATCTCTGACTGGGGTAAAAAAAAATATGGTTGTCTTTAATGCATCTAAGACTCAGTTCTTACACCTATCAACCCGACAAAATCTTCCACAGGTATACCCATTAATGTTTAATAATATTCAACTTAATCCTGCATCATCCTTGAACATGCTTGGGGTTTCATTTACTCGGGACTTATCTTGGAAAGATCATATTACATCTCTTGTAAAATCTGCTTCCAAGAGATTGGGTGTGCTAAGCCAACTCCGCTCTTTCTTTACCCCTGCACAATTGTTGACTCTATACAGGGGTTTTATCCGCCCCTGTGTGGAGTACAACTCTCATGTGTGGGGAAGCTCCCCACATACAGCTGTTGATTTACTCAAGATGCCATTATCATACAATAATAACCTATACTTATTCGTTGCAACGGATCATTTTACCCGTTATGTCATTTTAGCTCTAATTAAAGATAAGACAGCAGAGACAGTAGCAAAGGCAATAACAGATAATGTAATATGTCGCTTTACTACCCTAAAGGTATTAATAAGTGATAATGGAGGAGAATTTAATTCTGAGATCTTACAAGAAATATGTAAACAATACAACAACAAAAAGGTTAACGTTTTGGCCTATCACCCAGCATCGAATGGGTTGGTAGAGAGACAAAATAAAAAGGTATTAGATGTGCTACGACACATTCTCAGTGAAAATTATGCAAGCTGGGATGATTGGATTCCCAGAGTAGAGGCCTCAATTAATGGGTCTATAAATAAATCCATCGGTGACCACCACATTTCATTATATATGGCACAGATAAAAAATTACCATATGAGCTCCTAGAAGGTGACAGCATGCCTATATACAATTATGATGATTACTCTAAACTCCGTTTACGTGAATTCCAGGACATTCACAAAAGAGTCAAAAAACAATTAACGATGTCCAAGGAAGAAATGACGGAGGCATTTAACAAGAAGGCAAAAGATTCACCTATCAGCTTAAGAGACATTGTTTACGGTGTCATTCATACGAGAGACAATAAATTATCCCCAAAATTTGAGGGCCCATACAGAGTAATTAACATAAAAGCAAACAAAGTTTTAATTAAGTCATTTTCAAGTGGCGAGGAGAAACAAGTTCATATTGACCATTTAAAACGAGTTTCAAGGGAATTATCACATAATTATTCAGCCTCGGATACAACCGAACAGGTGAACGTACCTCAGGAAACCAAGCAAGAACACAACAATGATTACAAAAAAGAAATTGAGGTCATATACCAAACAATCGAACATAGGTGCAACTGTTCCAATCAAATCTACAGTACATCATTTACGAGAATTAAATATCGATTTAAACTCCTTCTATAAATGAAATAACAATCAACCGTAATGCACATCATCACTATCATCGACCACAGATTTTTTTTTTTTTCGGTAGGGTACAATGAAGGGACTTATGCTATGGATTCTCCTCTACATAGCAAGAGGATATGCGCACTTAGACCCCAAACATATAGTACGACAAGGATGCCTCATAGCTCCAACGGCCACGACTACAATCGTTAAGGACGTCATGAGTACTGAAATAAGTCTAGATTACTTGTATGACTTACCTACTTATCTAGACAGACTTGCGACGCCGATGCGAACTCTGGACTTCATGATAGGAAATTATGTTTCACAAGCACATAACACCAAGGAAGTGAATGAAATGGTAAAGTTAGCGAAATGGAAACTAGAACAGGCGAAGTCAACTATGCTCGTCATGATCCAAGATCTCCCATCTTATGGAACGGAGGTACTGAGCGACAGGAACAACATCACACGTACTCGCCAAAAGCACGGTTTGTTCGACCCGGGCGGCGCAGTTCTTGGGAACATCTTTGGATTGGCTACAGGGGATGACCTTAAAGAAATAAACAACAAATTTAATAAGATAGCTCAGGTACTAACATACCAAGATAAATTCATCACAGGACAGAACTCAGCAATGAAGATAATTGTGAAAAATCTGAAACAAGCAGAAAACATAGCTCTCGAGAGTGTAGATAAAGTAAATGAATTGGAGGGAAACGTTACCCTTTTCCAGCACTTCTCCATCATCACAGAACATATTGACACGATTCTACTACAATTAGAGAACACTAGAGATCGTTTCAGGGCACTTATGCAAGGAATTTCGAATGCTAGTGATGGCAGGATCACAATTGACTTACTCCCAGTTCATGAGCTACGTCAGATAGTTAGTCAAGGCATCCATAAACATAAATTGAAGCCGTTGTTCCGCAGTAGGGAATTTATGCAATATTACCCGTATTTAGAAGCAACACTAACACCAACATCAGTGGTAGTTCATGTACCATTCATCACTGAAGACCTGTTCACAGTATACCAAATACACCCCTTCCCCTATAAAAATAACAACACTTTGGTCATCATCAACATCAACACAGACACCGAATTCATCATGGTCTCCAAGAGACGGGACACTGTCACTTTCGCAAGTGAGTCAACGATTGAACGAAAGTGCTGCACATCCTTACATGCTGTTCATCTTTGTCCTGCGTACATTTTCACGTTCCAGCCTACTGATACAGTCCCTTGTGAAATGGCTATCATCAGAAATGACAATATTCATCATCATTGCAACTTCACTTTTGCTCCAGATAAACTTGTACACCATCAACGCATTGGACACTCACAGTTTTTTTATTTCCCTCATAACACATCAGTTTACATAGTCTGTCCAGATATACCACCATCTCATGCATCAGCATCAGGATTATACATAGCACCAGACTACTGTGCGGTATTTACACCAGCCATGTCTACCTTATCCACCATCAATCACTACGCCATTCTCAATCATACACACAAACATTTCCACCCACTGCCTGATATGAACTTAAACATGAGCACAAGTATTAAGCTGACTTCAACTAAGTTTGAAACTATGCAGCTGATCAATGAAACAATGAAGCCCTGGGAAGATTTGAGTTTGAGTATGTTCAACCCATAATATGTGTATAGCCCAGCACCTACTGTCTTTATAATCGTCTGCATTGTAGTTGCAGTACTGCTGTTCGCAATGCACAGAATGCATGCAAGAATTGATAATTTGGAGTCATTATTTAGTGGGGGGAGAGTTAACATCAAAGTTAACCACCCTGAATGAAGTGTATATATTTTGTATATAGTATTAATTATATATATATATATAAAAAAAATACAAAGAAGAATGACCCATATATGGCAGACCAGTACCATTATCTTTAAATGAAATATTAATAACTCTTACCATAATCTTAATTTTAAACTATTTTTTATTCTTGCATGTATGCATTTCACTATAATAACCCAAGTACATACTGTATTACAGTTAAATAATTTACTTTAATGCATTTATTCAAATATGTATACAACTTGTTTAAAATGTAATGTTACTGAATAATCACTATTTACTATGAATATTATATGTATACAATGTTCATACAATTATGTTACTTTTACAATATTATGTATTTCACTTAATTAGCTTATAAGTTCATTATAATGTGTATATAATATATATTAATATGTTAGAACTATTAACTGTCGATGGTACGCCATTTTCGCGTGACCGAGCAATGTATTATAATTACAAATCATAATAGATAGATAGATAAATGGATAGATAGACAGCCCTATGCGAGCCTGGGAAAAGGAAATGAGCTTGCAAATTACACTGAGGAAAGCTGACGACAGTGGCCAGTAAGTAGATGATGCAGTTAGTTGTCAGCAGTCCAACCGTGAACAAAGCCCTAGTGACGATACACACACATACACACGTACTCACACACAGGCTTCTTAAACTTTCCATCTACAAGGAACACACGTGATACGTCTCCTGTTTCACCAGAATTTAGGAAGGAGAGCTCAGAAGGAGACAAGCCATACAAGAGGCAGGTCGCAGGGAGAAGGGCTTGGCAGATAGAGAGAGAGACAGAGAGAGCGAGACAGAGAGATAGCTAGCGGGACTGGACTCTATACTCCGCTCTCTGTGAGAGACTTGTTAATATTTCCAAGACAAATAAAAATAGTCCCATACTATTCTTTACCTCTCCTGTCACTACATGACAAATGGGAAAGAAGATTATCTACTACAAACTACTCCAAGATATAAAAACCGCTAGTCCACAAGTCTAATATATATATATATAACTCAACCACAAAGGAACCACAAAGTCTTTTATGACAAGCCGACTCCGCTCTTTCTTTACCCCTGCACAATTGTTGACTCTATACAGGGGTTTTATCTGCCCCTGTGTGGAGTACAACTCTCATGTGTGGGGAGGCTCCCCACATACAGCTCTTCTCAATAGGGTGGAGTCAAAGGCTTTTCGTCTCATTAACTCTCCTCCTCTTACTGACTCCCTTCAACCTGTCTCTTCGCCACACTGTTGCATCTTTATCTCTTTTCTATCGCTACTTTAATGGTCACTGCTCCTCTGAACTGTCTGCTTGCATTCCTCCACCTCTACGACGGGCGCGTAGCACCCGTCTGGCAGCAAACTCTCATCCCTTTTCTGTCCAACTCTCTAATGCAAGAGTTAACCGTTACTCCTAGTCTTTCATTTATGCAACAGGTCAGCTCTGGAACTGTCTCCCTCTATCTATATTTCCTGCTGCCTATGATCTCCAGTCTTTCAAACGCAGTGTGTCCAGGCATCTCAAAATGATCGGATCTTGAATTTGGCTCTCTATTGTATTTTGTTTTTCTCTTGGATGGAACTGTTACTGCAGGCTCATGGCCTTTGGTTCCTTCTTCCTCGCATAAAAAAAAAAAAAAGATCATCTAAAGTAATACTGAAACTTTATCTAGCATTAGTAAGGCCACATTTAGAATACACAGTACAATTTTGATGTCCTTACTATAGAATGGATATTAATTCGTTAGAAAATGTACAGAGAAGAATGACAAAAATGATACATGACGTCCAGAACCTGTCATATGAAGACAGACTGAAAAGACTAAGTCTGCATTCGCTAGAGAGGCGTAGAGTAAGGGGAGACTTAAATGAGGTGTTTAAGTGGATGAATGGTATAAATAAGGGAGATATTAGCAAGGAACTTAAAGTGAGCGTACAGGATAGAACTAGAAATAATGGTTTCAAACTAGAAAAATTCCGTTTCGGTAAGGAAATAGGTAGAAATTGGTTTGGTAATAGAGTAGTAGACAAATGGAATAACCTACCTAGTAAAGTAGTTGCTGCCTCTGCCATTGAGAGTTTTAAGCATAGGCTAGATAAGCATATGGCAAATAAGGGGTGGATATAGAATAAAGAAAATCTTATAATCAATACTAATTCATAATTTTTTTCTTTTCAGGTTACACTATGATAGTCTCTATTCTCCTTTCACACTTTCCTGTAAAATGTCCACGCCAGTTTTTCTATATGGTGTGGTGTTCTTTCTGACTTTTTCCTGCTGGCTTCGGCTGGAGGGTTTGGAGGGCGGGGGAGAGCCTTCTTCTTTGCTATCCTTATCTCATTCTAGTAGTTCAGTTACTCTTCCAGGAGCTGCCTGGCACGAGTCAAATTCGCAACATTTCCCTTTTGTGAAAAACACGAACTATTAGTGGAAAACTCACTGTGTATTGCTCAGTTAACCGTTTCTCTCTCCACTTCGGTGGTATACTTTTCAAAACATTCGTCACTGTTTCAAAAGCGACCGATTTAATGCACGTCACTAAGTGCTCTACTGAGCGATACTATTGTTTCTTTATTGTTCGCCCCTGCTTTCCTTGACCGTTAGAAAAATGCGGCCTAGTGCTCCACTTTTCTTTCCCACGACTTAGTCCAGTGTTTGCTCTGACGGAGAGAGGTTCTGTGCTCCAGAAGTGCGAGAGAAGAGGTCGTTAGCACCCAGACTCCACTGAGTACAGTAAATCCAAGCTCCCACCCTTGGTGATACACAGGATTCATCGACTAGTATTTCCTTTTTGTATTTTCCTAGTCTTAAGAGTTTAATTAAGGTGTTTTTCCTAGGCGTAAGAATTTAGCTCGTGTGTGAGTGAGTGAGTGCGATCTCATTAATTTGATTTAAAATGTAATGTTAAATTTATTTTGTAATCAATAAATTTAACAGTTCTTTTTCTTGAGCTTAATGTAATGTAAACTCTTGTTTCATTTCTCCATAATTAAGCTTATTTCCCACATAGCTCCTAGCTTGCATAAACGTTTTGCTCTTCATAACTGGTACTTAGGCCAGTCTTGTATTAATCTTAAAATTCGTTGTGCCTCCTAGGAGTTAAGCACCAGCAAGAACCTGATTCTCTTATTAGTATTAGTTATTTATTGTCAGGGGTGAAGTAACTTTCTCCAGAGGGTACAGTACAAATAAACAGCAATTGAGTGATTAGTCTCTGCTGTGTACTGTCGAGAAAGTTTATAAATTCTCGTTCTTAGAGAATCGTGCGAAGCAAGCTAGCATAAAGTAATTGTTGCTTGATTTAGTAAGACAATCATTGTCCCTGCTCTTCAGTATTATTGAATATTATTATCAATTAAATAATATTTAGCATTTATTTTAAAACCCCCGTGATATTTTAAAAACCCCGTGACAATTGGCGATCTCATTCCAGGATATTAACTCCTAGCTCTACAGGTATTCACGAGATAGTACTCACTCGTTCATATTTAGGAATTTATCATTAAAGTTTGTAGGCACAAGTTTACTGGTGGTTACCGTTGATTTAGCAAGTGAATTTTTGCTTTATTAATCAATAGAGTACTTAACTCTAGTTTATTCTTGGTAACGCCAGACGATTTTATTCGCCCCTGGGAAGTCGCCGTACCCATTGTGTTAATTATTGAGTCTTCCCAGTCATTTGCATTTTTGCTTTATTTTTGTCAGTTAACTAGATAAGACTGGTCACCACTAGCTTGTGTCTGTATTCTTTACTTGTGTCATTAGCATTCGTTTGTGAAGCAGTCAGTACTCAGTTTCGTTTGCTTAGTAAATTAGCGCCATGGCTACCACTGTATTTTTACAGGAAGCCAAAGAAATGGGTCTTATAGACCCAACTGAAATTAAAGAGTACATACTCTCACGGCATAATCAGGAGCAGCAGTGCGAGAACGATGCCCGTGAAGAGCGTAAGATTCAACGCGAATACGAGCGAGAACAGTGTGAACAATGTGAAAGAGAGCGTGCATATGAACAAGAGCAGCGTGAGAAAGAGCGCGAATACGAGCGTGAACAGCGCGAATACGAGCGTGAACAACGAGAGAGAGAACGAGAACATGAACGTGCCGAGCGAGAAGCACGCGAAAAACATGAACTTGAAGTGCTGAAGCTCAAGCGAGATTCCTTGGCTTCAGACACATCTGGTGCAGTTAATCCAAGCTCCACTAGCGCTCTTCCTACACATGTCCTGGCGACCCCATGCATCAAGCTTCCTTCATACAAGGAAGGCGAGCGAATCGAGCCGTACATAGCTCGTTTTGAGGACATGGCAGACATGTATCAACTGGATGAGGCAGCTAAGCGGATCCAATTTCTTAGTTTATTTGAGGGCCCTGCCCTCGATATTCTCCACAGAATTCGTGGAGACAATCTCACATATGAGATGATGAAAGCTGCACTCATTAAGGCGTATGGTCTCACAGTAGACGACGCCAAAGTTCAGTTCATGCGAGCTTGTCTCCAAGACAAGGAGACAGCTGTTCAGTTCCTCGATCGTCTCACTGCTTACTTAAATGAGTGGATGGAGAATGATGAAACTCCTTCCACGCGTGAGGGGATAATTGACCTTATGCTGCGTACACAGCTAGAGAGGTCGTGGCCTGCTGAGCTCATAGCACAGCTTAAGATCTGCCAGGTGAAAGATGACAGCCAAATGGCAGAGAAGGCTGACGCATTCTTTACTGCATACGGGTATCAAACTCGTAAGCAAAACACCTGGAACAGAAAACCTGATAAATCTGGGAAATCGTCTCAGACTGCACCCCAGCAACAAGGCCATTCTCAGAATAATGGCCAAGGTCCAAAACCACAGTGGAAGGACCAGGGGCAAAACACTCAGAAACCTGAGTGGAAGAGGTACAACAAGTACCCTAACCAGCAGCAGTATCAGCCACGCAACCGACCGTTGGGACAAACTTTTTCACCACCAGCTCAAAAGAGGCAGGAAGCGAATGCAGCCTTCATTCCTCAGCAGCAGCACGGTGGTCACGTCCCTACCAGTATGGGTACTTCCCCACAGTTCTCTAGTCCCACAGTGCCAGTGAACCCCCCTCCACAGATGGCCAATGTTCCATCTTCCCAAAATAATTCACAAGGGACAATGTTTGCCGCATCAATTCAGCAGCCTCATGAGTGGCTAGCTGCTTCCTCCACAGGCCCTCCCACAGGTGACAGTACCTTCCTTGTTCAGCCAGGGTTTGTGGGAGACATTCCTGTGAAGGTCCTGGGAGATAATGGTTCCTCAGGTTGCGCTGTCAAGCAGATTCTAGTTCGGCCTGAGTAGTATACAGGTCGACAGATCCATGCAAACCTTATTGATGGATCAGTGAGATTATTCCCTGAGGCATGTATCCAGGTGGCATCTCCATTTTATACTGGTACGACACTTGCAGTTGTCATGCCAGAACCTTTATTTGACCTAATTGTAGGCAACATTCATGGAGTCAAGGATAGTTGCTCCGATGATGACGCTACTCAGACTTCGGCTGCTGTGTCACCCCAGTGATCATTGAATCGCCGCAAGATCTGATGTGTAGTCAACTTGTTGTACAAGAACAACATTCTGACCCGACACTTGCTGCCATGCGGAAGAAACAAAAGGGTCGAGTGATTAAGTATTCACGGAGAGGTCGAGCCAAGTTCCTTTGCAAACAAGGACGGCTCTACCGTGAGTCACGAACACCCGAGGGCGAGGTTCGACTGCAGTTTGTCGTCCCCGCCAAGTACCGCCATGCAGTGTTAGAATTGGGTCATTGTTCAGCCTTAGGAGGTCACATGAGCAAAGGAAGACCCAGGGCCGTATCCGAGCTGACTTTTCCTGGCCAGGGATGGGACAAGACATAGATAGTTTTGTCCGTTCCTGCAGTGTGTCAAAGCAACACCACTAATCAGGGACATGCCCTTCCTGTGCCGTTCGTAACCACACCTGTAATCTCTGAGTCAGTTGAGAGACAGGATAGTGGTGAAGTGAGTGTAGACCTGACGTCCCACTTGTTGGCCCCACAGGACACAGTATGTCCAGGGCCTGTACATACATATTATGTACCATAGGTTAAGGGGGAAGTGAGAACTCCGCAGAGGCGACTCGAGGCTATGGAAGACCCGAGTTTGCACATGGATTCTCAGCTCCCCGATACTAATATAAGCACTGATGGTTAAGGGGGAAGTTCGAGAGAGAATTCCGCAGAGGCTACTCGAGGCTATGGAAGACCCAAGTTTGCACAAGGATTCTCAGCTCCCCGATACTAATATAAGCACCGTAGGTTAAGGAGGAAGTTCGAGAGAGAACTCCGCAGAGGCGACTCGAGGCTATGGAAGACCCGAGTTTACACAAGGATTCTCAGCTCCCCGATATTAATATAAGTACTGTAGGTTACGGCATAGGTTGAGGACCCGTGTGCAGTTCGAGGCTATGGAAGACCCGAGTTTGCACAAGGATTCTCAACTTGCCGACACTAATCGTGTGCTATAATTAATGGCGACCTTGAATGTACAAAGCTTAGGCTGTCACCTGTATTTTTCAGCTAGAGCGTACTTTTCGTAGCATGTACTGATTGCTAGGCAGAGAGATTAATTGTAACGTAATAAGAATTTTGTCTCATTGACACTTTTGATGCTCCACCTTAATTGGTTTTGCAGGTACAGCAATGGGTGTAGCAGTTTTGCTGTGCGGGCCAGCTGATCGTCTGCCAAATGCTGCCGCCTCTTCTCCTCTGCCTTCGTCGTCACCATATTATTATTTACTGTGTCATTTTACACGTAGGTACAGTTACACTACAACTGTCACACCTACACTGTGTATTACATACACCACGCTACAGAACAATTAGTTGTCAGTGTAAATGTAGCGACTTTTCGCTCAGTTTGACCTGAGTACAGGATTTTCACCGTCGTCACGGAGTTTTTCCTTCAAGCTTGCTTCTATTAACGTAAATACGAGGTTTTTCGCTCACTGGCGACTTCGAGTTTCTCCTGTAGCAGGATAGCACACACACCACAGTGTGAATCCTGTGTGACTGAGTTAGGATGTGTACATATATATATATATATATATATATATATATACACAAATTTTTTCCCATAAGGAAAAAATTTAATTTTGTAGGGGCGTAATATCACGAATCAAATTCGCGACATTTCCCTTTTGTCAAAAACACGAACTATTAGTGGAAAACTCACTGTGTATCGCTCAGTTAACCGTTTCTCTCTCCACTTCGGTGGTATACTTTTCAAAACATTCGTCACTGTTCAAAAGCGACCGATTTAATGCACTTCACTAAGTGCTCTACTGAGCGATACTATTGTTTCTTTATTGTTCGCCCCTGCTTTCCTTGACCGTTAGAAAAATGCGGCCTAGTGCTCCGCTTTTCTTTCCACGACTTAATCAGTCCAGTGTTTGCTCTGACGGAGAGAGGTTCTGTGCTCCAGAAGTGCGAGAGAAGAGGTCGTTAGCACCCAGACTCCACTGAGTACAGTAAATCCAAGCTCCCACCCTTGGTGATACACAGCATTCATCGACTAGTATTTCCTTTTTGTATTTTCCTAGTCTTAAGAGTTTAATTAAGGTGTTTTTCCTAGGCGTAAGAATTTAGCTCGTGTGTGAGTGAGTGCGATCTCATTAATTTGATTTAAAATGTAATGTTAAATTTATTTTGTAATCAATAAATGTAACAGTTCTTTTTCTTGAGCTTAATGTAATGTAAACTCTTGTTTTATTTCTCCATAATTAAGCATATTTCCCACATAGCTCCTAGCTTGCATAAACGTTTTGCTATTCATAACTGGTACTTAGGCCAGTCTTGTATTAATCTTAAAATTCGTTGTGCCTCCTAGGGGTTAAGCACCAGCAAGAACCTGATACTCTTATTAGAATTAGTTATTTATTGTCAGGGGTGAAGTAACTTTCTCCAGAGGGTACAGTACAAATAAACAGCAATTGAGTGATTAGTCTCTGCTGTGTACTGTCGAGAAAGTTTATAAATTCTCGTTCTTAGAGAATCGTGCGAAGCAAGCTAGCATAAAGTAATTGTTGCTTGATTTAGTAAGACAATCATTGTCCCTGCTCTTCAGTATTATTGAATATTATTATCAATTACATAATATTTAGCATTTATTTTAAAACCCCCGTGATATTTTAAAAACCCCGTGACAATCGGCGATCTCATTCCAGGATATTAACTCCTAGCTCTAAAGCTATTCACGAGATAGTACTCACTCGTTCATATTTAGGAATTTATCATTAAAGTTTGTAGGCACAAGTTTACTGGTGGTTACCGTTGATTTAGCAATTGAAATTTTGCTTTATTAATCAATAGAGTACTTAACTCTAGTTTATTCTTGGTAACGTCAGACGATTTTATTCGCCCCTGGGAAGTCGCCGTACCCATTGTGTTAATTATTGAGTCTTCCCAGTCATTTGCATTTTTGCTTTATTTTTGCCAGTTAACTAGATAAGACTGGTCACCACTAGCTTGTGTCTGTATTCTTTACTTGTGTCATTAGCATTCGTTTGTGAAGCAGTCAGTACTCAGTTTCGTTTGCTTAGTAAATTAGCGCCAGGGATACCACTGTATTTTAACAGGAAGCCAAAGAAATGGGTCTTATAGACCCAACTGAAATTGAAGAGTACATACTCTCACGGCATAATCAGGAGCAGCAGTGCGAGAACGATGCCCGTGAAGAGTGTAAGATTCAACGCGAATACGAGCGAGAACAGTGCGAACAATGTGAAAGAGAGCATGCATATGAACAAGAGCAGCGTGAGAAAGAGCGTGAATACGAGCGTGAACAGCGCGAATACGAGCGTGAACAACGAGAGAGAGAACGAGAACATGAACGTGCCGAGCGAGAAGCACGCGAAAAACAAGAACTTGAAGTGCTGAAGCTCAAGCGAGATTCCTTGGCTTCAGACACATGTGGTGCAGTTAATCCAAGCTCCACTAGCGCTCTTCCTACACATGTCCTGGCGACCCCATGCAGCAAGCTTCCTTCATACAAGGAAGGCGAGCGAATCGAGCCGTACATACCTCGTTTTGAGGACATGGCAGACATGTATCAACTGGATGAGGCAGCTAAGTGGATCCAATTTCTTAGTTTATTTGAGGGCCCTGCCCTCGATATTCTCCACAGAATTCGTGGAGACAATCTCACATATGAGATGATGAAAGCTGCACTCATTAAGGCATATGGTCTCACAGTAGACGATGCCAAAGTTCAGTTCATGTGAGCTCGTCTCCAAGACAAGGAGACAGCTGTTCAGTTCCTCGATCGTCTCACTGCTTACTTAAATGAGTGGATGGAGAAAGATGAAACTCCTTCCACGCGTGAGGGGATAATTGACCTTATGCTGCGTACACAGCTAGAGAGGTCGTGGCCTGCTGAGCTCATTGCACAGCTTAAGATCTGCCAGGTGAAAGATGACAGCCAAATGGCAGAGAAGGCTGACGCATTCTTTACTGCATACGGGTATCAAACTCGTAAGCAAAACACCTGGAACAGAAAACCTGATAAATCTGGAAAATCGTCTCAGACTGAACCCCAGCAACAAGGCCATTCTCAGAATAATGGCCAAGGTCCAAAACCACAGTGGAAGGACCAGGGGCAAACCACTCAGGAACCTGAGTGGAAGAGGTACAACAAGTACCCTAACCAGCAGCAGTATCAGCCACGCAACCGAACGTCAGGACAAACTTTTTCACCACCAGCTCAAAAGAGGCAGGAAGCGAATGCAGCCTTCATTCCTCAGCAGCAGCATGGTGGTCACGTCCCTACAAGTATGGGTACTTCCCCACAGTTCACTAGTCCCACAGTGACAGTGAACCCCCCTCCACAGATGGCCAATGTTCCATCTTCCCAAAATAATTCACAAGGCACAATGTTTGCCGCATCAATTCAGCAGCCTCATGAGTGGCTAGCTGCTTCCTCCACAGGCCCTCCCACAGGTGACAGTACCTTCCTTGTTCAGCCAGGGTTTGTGGGAGACATTCCTGTGAAGGTCCTGAGAGATAATGGTTCCTCAGGTTGCACTGTCAAGCAGAGTCTAGTTCGGCCTGAGCAGTATACAGGTCGTCAGATCCATGCAAACCTAATTGATGGATCTGTGAGATTGTTCCCTGGGGCATGTATCCAGGTGGCATCTCCATTTTATACTGGTACGACACTTGCAGTTGTCATGCCAGAACCTTTATTTGACCTAATTGTAGCCAACATTCATGGAGTCAAGGATAGTTGCTCCGATGATGACGCTACTCAGACTTCGGCTGCTGCGGTAACACGAGCCATGGCTGAGGCTCCAGACTGTGTCACCCCAGTGATCATTGAATCGCCGCAAGATCTGATGTGTAGTCAACTTGTTGTACAAGAACAACATTCTGACCCGACACTTGCTGCCGTGCGGAACAAACAAAAGGGTCGAGTGATTTAAGTATTCACGGGGAGGTCGAGCCAAGTTCCTTTGCAAACAAGGACGGCTCTACCGTGAGTCACGAACACCCGAGGGCGAGGTTCGACTGCAGTTTGTCGTCCCCGCCAAGTACCGCCATGCAATGTTAGAATTGGGTGATTGTTCAGCCTCAGGAGGTCACATGGGCAAAATGAAGACCCAGGACCGTATCCGAGCTGACTTTTCCTGGCCAGGGATGGGACAAGACATAGATAGTTTTGTCCGTTCCTGCAGAGTAAAAGTAGATGATGTATATTCGAATTTCCACTCAATTAACACCGGCGTGCCGCAGGGATCAGTTCTGGCGCCAACCCTATTTCTGGTTCATATTAATGATCTCTTATCTGTCACTCACAATCCCATTCACTCATATGCAGATGACTCAACACTACATAGTTCATTCACACTCAGACATCCATTTACAAAGTCTAATATCTCTACCTCTCAACTCAATACAGCCATCTCCATAAATGAAGATCTATCTACAATCAGTGAATGGGGACAAAACAACCTTGTCTCTTTTAATGCTAGTAAAACTAAATATATACAGTTTACCAATAGACAGATATTGCCAGACTCGTACATTACCTTCAGTGCTACTAATATTCCCATCTCCAAAAGTATTGAAATTCTTGGTGTCTCACTTAACAGTGCCCTCAGCTGGACCTCTCATGTCAGATCACTTGCTAAAACCGCCTCAAAGAAACTTGGATTATTGTACAGAGTCCGTAACTTCTTCGCCGATGAGCAGTTAGCTATAATTTATAAGAGTCATGTGCGCTCTCAGCTTGAATATTGCTCACCCTTGTGGAATGGTTGTGGAGAGGTTGCATTAAGGCAACTAGACAAAATTCAGAATAAAGCTGTTAGAATCATTAACAACCCTGCCATTACATATAAACTACCTCCCTGCAAGTAAGAAGGAATGTTGCCTCCCTTGCATTATTTTACAGATATTTTTTTGGCAAATGCTCAGACGAAGTTGCGTCCATGGTGCCACCTCTCCATGCCTTCCCTCGTGCTACACGGGCATCTGGTAGCGCTCATGACTGGAATGTCACTCAACCATATTGCAGAACTTCTGCCTATCAGAATTCTTTCATTCCCCGAACTGCATCTCTCTGGAACTCGCTTCCCCAGAGTTGTTTTCCTCCAAATTTCAACCTACAACTCTTCAAGTCTAACTGTTACAGATATTTTATGAACAGAGGACACCAGTAATCTGGTGTATGGATTATTTTTTTTTCTCCATTTGTTTTTCCTTCCTCCGTTCTGTTATTAAAAAAAAAAAAAAAAAAAAAAAAAAAAAAAGCAACACCACTAATCAGGGACATGCCCT
Organism: Coenobita brevimanus; assembly: GCF_032717465.1. Classification (NCBI taxonomy): domain Eukaryota; kingdom Metazoa; phylum Arthropoda; class Malacostraca; order Decapoda; family Coenobitidae; genus Coenobita; species Coenobita brevimanus. The sequence goes on from NC_136967.1 coordinate 42,705,534, forward strand.
TCCTGTGCCGTTCGTAACCACACCTGTAATCTCTGAGTCAGTTGAGAGACAGGATAGTGGTGAAGTGAGTGTAGACCTGACGTCCCACTTGTTGGCCCCACAGGACACAGTATGTCCAGGGCCTGTACATACATATTATGTATCGTAGGTTAAGGGGGAAGTGAGAACTCCGCAGAGGCGACTCGAGGCTATGAAAGACCCGAGTTTGCACATGGATTCTCAGCTCCCCGATACTAATATAAGCACCGAAGGTTAAGGGGGAAGTTCGAGAGAGAATTCCGCAGAGGCAACTCAAGGCTATGGAAGACCCGAGTTTGCACAAGGATTCTCAGCTCCCAGATTCTAATATAAGTACTGTAGGTTAAGGAGGAAGTTCGAGAGAGAACTCCGCAGAGGCGACTCGAGGCTATGGAAGACCCGAGTTTACACAAGGATTCTCAGCTCCCCGATATTAATATAAGTACTGTAGGTTAAGGCACAGGTTGAGGACCCGTGTGCAGTTCGAGGCTATGGAAGACCCGAGTGTGCACAAGGATTCTCAACTTTCCGACACTAATCGTGTGCTATAATTAATGGCGACCTCGAATGTACAAAGCATAGGCTGTCACTTGTATTTTTCAGCTAGAGCGTACTTTTCGTAGCATGTACTGATTGCTAGGCAGAGAGATTAATTGTAACGTAATAAGAATTTTGTCTCATTGACACTTTTGATGCTCCACCTTAATTGGTTTTGCAGGTACAGCAATGGGTGTAGCAGTTTTGCTGTGCGGGCCAGCTGATCGTCTGCCGGATGCAGCTGCCTCTTCCCCTCTGCCTTCATCGTCGCCATATTATTATTTACTGTGTCATTTTACACGTAGGTACAGTTACACTACAACTGTCACACCTACACTGTGTATTACATACACCATGCTACACAAGAATTAGTTGTCAGTGTAAATGTAGCGACTTTTCGCTCAGTTTGACCTGAGTACAGGATTTTCACCGTCGTCACGGAGTTTTTCCCTCAAGCTTGCTTCTATTAACGTAAATACGAGTTTTTTTCGCTCACTGGCGACATCGACTTTCTCCTGTAGCAGGATAGAACACACACCACAGTGTGAATCTTGTGTGACTGAGTTAGGATGTGTACATATATATATATATATATATATATATATATATATATATATATATATATATAAACAAATATATGTATATATATATATATATATATATATATATATGTATATATATATATATATATATATATATATATATATATACAAATCTTTTCCCATAAAAAAACAATTTAATTTTGTAGGGGCGTAATATCACGAATCAAATTCGCGACATTTCCCTTTTGTGAAAAACACGAACTATTAGTGGAAAACTCACTGTGTATCGCTCAGTTAACCATTTCTCCCTCCACTTCGGTGGTATACTTTTCAAAACATTCATCACTGTTCAAAAGCAACCGATTTAACTCACGTCACTAAGTGCTCTACTGAGCGATACTATTGTTTCTTTATTGTTCGCCCCTGCTTGCCTTGACCGTTAGAAAAATGCGGCCTAGTGCTCCGCTTTTCTTTCCCACGACTTACTCAGTCCAGTGTTTGCTCTGACGGAGAGAGGTTCTGTGCTCCAGAAGTGCGAGAGAAGAGGTCGCTAGCACCCAGACTCCACTGAGTATAGTAAATCCAAGCTCCCACCCTTGGTGATACACAGCATTCATCGACTAGTATTTCCTTTTTGTATTTTCCTAGTCTTAAGAGTTTAATTAAGGATTTTTTTCTAGGCATAAGAATTTAGCTCGTGTGTGAGTGAGTGAGTGCGATCTCATTAATTTGATTTAAAATGTAACATTAAATTTATTTTGTAATCAATAAATTTAACAGTTCTTTTTCTTGAGCTTAATGTAATGTAAACTCTTGTTTCATTTCTCCATAATTAAGCTTATTTCCCACATAGCTCCTAGCTTGCATAAACGTTTTGCTATTCATAACTGGTACTTAGGCCAGTCTTGTATTAATCTTAAAATCCGTTGTGCCTCCTAGGAGTTAAGCACCAGCAAGAACCTGATACTATTATTAGTATTAGTTATTTATTGTCAGGGGTGAAGTAACTTTCTCCAGAGGGTACAGTACAAATAAACAGCAATTGAGTGATTAGTCTCTGCTGTGTACTGTCGAGAAAGTTTATAAATTCTCGTTCTTAGAGAATTGTGCGAAGCAAGCTAGCGAAAAGTAATCGTTGCTTGATTTAGTAAGACAATCATTGTCCCTGCTCTTCAATATTATTGAATATTATTATCAATTAAATAATATTTAGCATTTATTTTAAAAATCCCGTGACAATTGGCGATCTCATTCCAGGATATTAACTCCTAGCTCTAAAGCTATTCACGAGATAGTACTCACGCGTTCATATTTCGGAATTTATCATTAAAGTTTGTAGGCTCAAGTTTACTGGTGGTTACCGTTGATTTAGCAAGTGAATTTTTGCTTTATTAATCAATAGAGTACTTAACTCTAGTTTATTCTTGGTAACGCCAGACGATTTTATTCGCCCCTGGGAAGTCGCCGTACCCATTGTGTTAATTATTGAGTCTTCGCAGTCATTTGCATTTTTGCTTTATTTTTGCCAGTTAACTAGATAAGACTGGTCACCACTAGCTTGTGTCTGTATTCTTTACTTGTGTCATTAGCATTCGTTTGCGAAGCAGTCAGTACTCAGTTTCGTTTGCTTAGTAAATTAGCGCCATGGCTACCACTGTATTTTTACGGGAAGCCAAAGAAATGGGTCTTATAGACCCAACTGAAATTAAAGAGTACATACTCTCACGGCATAATCAGGAGCAGCAGCGCGGTAACGGTGCCCGTGAAGAGCGTAAGATTGAGCGCGAATACGAGCGAGAACAGCGCGAACAACGTGAAAGAGAGCGTGCATATGAACAAGAGCAGCGTGAGAAAGAGCGCGAATACGAGCGTGAACAGCGCGAATACGAGCGTGAACAACGAGAGAGAGAATGAGAACACGAACGTGCCAAGCGAGAAGCACGCGAAAAACATGAACTTGAAGTGCTGAAGCTCAAGCGAGATTCCTTGGCTTCAGACGCATCTGGTGCAGTTAATCAAAGCTCCACTAGCGCTCTTCCTACACATGTCCTGGCGACCCCACGCATCAAGCTTCCTTCATACAAGGAAGGCGAGCGAATCGAGCCGTACATAGCTCGTTTTGAGGACATGGCAGACATGTATCAACTGGATGAGTCAGCTAAGTGGATCCAATTTCTTAGTTTATTTGAGGGCCCTGCCCTCGATATTCTCCACAGAATTCGTGGAGACAATCTCACATATGAGATGATGAAAGCTGCACTCATTAAGGCAAATGGTCTCACAGTAGACGACGCCAAACTTCAGTTCATGCGAGCTCGTCTCCAAGACAAGGAGACAGCTGTTCAGTTCCTCGATCGTCTCACTGCCTACTTAAATGAGTGGATGGAGAAAGATGAAACTCCTTCCACGCGTGAGGGGATAATTGACCTTATGCTGTGTACACAGCTAGAGAGGTCGTTGCCTGCTGAGCTCATAGCACAGCTTAAGATTTGCCAGGTGAAAGATGACAGCCAAATGGCAGAGAAGGCTGACGCATTCTTTACTGCATACGGGTATCAAACTCGTAAGCAAGACGCCTGGAACAGAAAACCTGATAAATCTGGTAAATCATCTCAGACTGAACCCCAGCAACAAGGCCATTCTCAGAATAATGGCCAAGGTCCAAAACCACAGTGGAGGGACCAGGGGCAAAATACTCAGAAACCTGAGTGGAAGAGGTACAACAAGTACCCTAACCAGCAGCAGTATCAGCCACGCAACCGAACGTCAGGACAAACTTTTTCACCATCAGCTCAAAAGAGGCAGGAAGCGAATACAGCCTTCATTGCTCAGCAGCAGCACGGTGGTCACGTCCCTACAAGTATGGGTACTTCCCCACAGTTCACTAGTCCCACAGTGACAGTGAACCCCCCTCCACAGATGGCCAATGTTCCATCTTCCCAAAATAATTCACAAGGCACAATGTTTGCCGCATCAATTCAGCAGCCTCATGAGTGGCTAGCTGCTTCCTCCACAGGCCCTCCCACAGGTGACAGTACCTTCCTTGTTCAGCCAGGGTTTGTGGGAGACATTCCTGTGAAGGTCCTGAGAGATAATGGTTCCTCAGGTTGCTCTGTCAAGCAGAGTCTAGTTCGGCCTGAGCAGTATACAGGTCGACAGATCCATACAAACCTTATTGATGGATCTGTGAGATTGTTCCCTGAGGCATGTATCCAGGTGGCATCTCCATTTTATACTGGTACGACACTTGCAGTTGTCATACCAGAACCTTTATTTGACCTAATTGTAGGCAACATTCACGGAGTCAAGGATAGTTGCTCCGATGATGACGCTACTCAGACTTCGGCTGCTGCGGTAACACGAGCCATGGCTGAGGCTCCAGACTGTGTCACCCCAGTGATCATTGAATCGCCGCAAGATCTGATGTGTAGTCAACTTGTTGTACAAGAACAACATTCTGACCCGACACTTGCTGCAGTGAGGAACAAACAAAAGGGTCGAGCGATTAAGTATTCACGGGGAGGTCGAGCCAAGTTCCTTTGCAAACAAGGACGGCTCTACCGTGAGTCACGAACACCCGAGGGCGAGGTTCGACTGCATTTTGTCATCCCTGCCAAGTACCGCCAAGCAGTGTTAGAGTTGGGTCATTGTTCAGCCTCAGGAGGTCACATGGGCAAAAGGAAGACCCAGGGCCGTATCCGAGCTGACTTTTTCTGGCCAGGGATGGGACGAGATATAGATAGTTTTGTCCGTTCCTGCAGTGTGTGTCAAAGCAACACCACTAATCAGGGACATGCCCTTCCTGTGCCGTTCGTAACCACACCTGTAATCTCTGAGTCAGTTGAGAGACAGGATGGTGGTGAAGTGAGTGTAGACCTGACGTCCCACTTGTTGGCCCCACAGGACACAGTATGTCCAAGGCCTGTACATACATATTATGTACCGTAGGTTAAGGGGGAAGTGAGAACTCCGCAGAGGCGACTCGAGGCTATGGAAGACCCGAGTTTGCACAAGGATTCTCAGCTCCCCGATACTAATATAAGCACCGTAGGTTAAGGGGGAAGTTCGAGAGAGAATTCCGCAGAGGTGACTTGAGGCTATGGAAGACCCGAGTTTGCACAAGGATTCTCAGGTCCCCGATACTAATATAAGTACTGTAGGTTAAGGAGGAAGTTCGAGAGAGAAATCCGCAGAGGCGACTCGAGCCTATGGAAGACCCGAGTTTACACAAGGATTCTCAGCTCCCCGATATTAATATAAGTACTGTAAGTTAAGGCACAGGTTGAGGACCCGTGTGCAGTTCAAGGCTATGGAAGACCCGAGTTTGCACAAGGATTCTCAACTTGCCGACACTAATCGTGTGCTATAATTAATGGCGACCTCGAATGTACAAAGCTTAGGCTGTCACTTGTATTTTTCAGCTAGAGTGTACTTTTCGTAGCATGTACTGATTGCTAGGCAGAGAGAGTAATTGTAACGTAATAAGAATTTTGTCTCATTGACACTTTTGATGCTCCACCTTAATTGGTTTTGCAGGTACAGCAATGGGTGTAGCAGTTTTGCTGTGCGGGCCAGCTGATCGTCTGCCGGATGCAGCTGCCTCTTCTCCTCTGCCTTCGTCGTCGCCATAGTATTATTTACTGTGTCATTTTACACGTAGGTACAGTTACACTACAACTGTCACACCTACACCATGTATTACATACACCACGCTACACAACAATTAGTTGTCAGTGTAAATGTAGCGACTTTTCACTCAGTTTGACCTGAGTACAGGATTTTCACCGTCGTCACGGAGTTTTTCCCTCAAGCTTGCTTCTATTAACGTAAATACGAGGTTTTTTCGCTCACTGGCGACTGCGACTTTCTCCTGTAGCAGGATAGCACACACACTACAGTGTGAATCTAGTGTGACTGAGTTAGGATGTGTATATATATATATATATATATATATATATATATATATATATATATATATATATATATACACACAAATTTTTTCCCATAAGGAAAAAATTTAATTTTGTAGGGGCATAATGTCACGAATCAAATTCGCGACATTTCCCTTTTGTGAAAAACACGAACTATTAGTGGAAAACTCACTGTGTATCGCTCAGTTAACCGTTTCTCTCTCCACTTCGGTGGTATACTTTTCAAAACATTCGTCACTGTTTCAAAAGCGACCGATTTAATGCACGTCACTAAGTGCTCTACTGAGCGATACCATTGTTTCTTTATTGTTCGCCCCTGCTTGCCTTGACCGTTAGAAAAATGCGGCCTAGTGCTCCGCTTTTCTTTCCCACGACTTACTCAGTCCAGTGTTTCCTCTGACGGAGAGAGGTTCTGTGCTCCAGAAGTGCGAGAGAAGAGGTCGCTAGCAACCCAGACTCCACTGAGTACAGTTAATCCAAGCTCCCACCCTTGGTGATACACAGCATTTATCGACTAGTATTTCCTTTTTGTATTTTCCTAGTCTTAAGAGTTTAATTAAGGTGTTTTTCCTAGGCGTAAGAATATAGCTCGTGTGTGAGTGAGTGAGTGCGATCTCATTAATTTGATTTAAAATGTAACGTTAAAATTATTTTGTAATCAATAAATTTAACAGTTCTTTTTCTTGAGCTTAATGTAATGTAAACTCTTGTTTCATTTCTCCATAATTAAGCTTATTTCCCACATAGCTCCTAGCTTCCATAAACGTTTTGCTATTCATAACTGGTACTTAGACCAGTCTTGTATTAATCTTAAAATCCGTTGTGCCTCCTAGGAGTTATGCACGAGCAAGAACCTGATACTCTTATTAGTATTAGTTATTTATTGTCAGGGGTGAAGTAACTTTCTCCAGAGGGTACAGTACAAATAAATAGCAATTGAGTGATTAGTCTCTGCTGTGTACTGTCGAGAAAGTTTATAAATTCTCGTTCTTAGAGAATCGTGTGAAGCAAGCTAGCGTAAAGTAATCGTTGCTTGATTTAGTAAGACAATCATTGTCCCTGCTCTTCAATATTATTGAATATTATTATCAATTAAATAATATTTAGCATTTATTTTAAAAACCCCGTGACAATTGGCGATCTCATTCCAGGATATTAACTCCTAGCTCTAAAGCTATTCACGAGATAGTACTCACTCGTTCATATTTAGGAATTTATCATTAAAGTTTGTAGGCACAAGTTTACTGGTGGTTACCGTTGATTTAGCAAGTGAATTTTTGCTTTATTAATCAATAGAGTACTTAACTCTAGTTTATTCTTGGTAACGCCAGACGATTTTATTCGCCCCTGGGAAGTCGCCGTACCCATTGTGTTAATTATTGAGTCTTCCCAGTCATTTGCATTTTTGCTTTATTTTTGCCAGTTAACTAGTTAAGACTGGTCACCACTAGCTTGTGTCTGTATTCTTTACTTGTGTCATTAGCATTCGTTTGCGAAGCAGTCAGTACTCAGTTTCGTTTGCTTAGTAAATTAGCGCCATGGCTACCACTGTATTTTTACAGGAAGCCAAAGAAATGGGTCTTATAGACCCAACTGAAATTAAAGAGTACATACTCTCACGGCATAATCAGGAGCAGCAGCGTGAGAACGATGCCCGTGAAGAGCGTAAGATTCAGCGCGAATACGAGCGAGAACAGTGCGAACAACGTGAAAGAGAGCGTGCATATGAACAAGAGCAGCGTGAGAAAGAGCGCGAATATGAGCGTGAACAACGAGAGAGAGAACGAGAACACGAACGTGCCGAGCGAGAAGCACGCGAAAAACATGAACTTGAAGTACTGAAGCTCAAGCGAGATTCCTTGGCTTCAGACACATCTGGTGCAGTTAATCCAAGCTCCACTAGCGCTCTTCCTACACATGTCCTGGCGACCCCGCGCATCAAGCTTCCTTCATACAAGGAAGGCGAGCGAATCGAGCCGTACATAGCTCATTTTGAGGACATGGCAGACATGTATCAACTGGATGAGGCAGCTAAGCGGATCCAATTTCTTAGTTTATTTGAGGGCCTTGCCCTCGATATTCTCCACAGAATTCGTGGAGACAATCTCACATATGAGATGATGAAAGCTGCACTCATTAAGGCATATGGTCTCACAGTAGACGACGCCAAAGTTCAGTTCATGCGAGCTCGTCTCCAAGACAAGGAGACAGCTGTTCAGTTCCTCAATCGTCTCACTGCTTACTTAAATGAGTGGATGAAGAAAGATGAAACTCCTTCCATGCGTGAGGGGATAATTGACCTTATGCTGCGTACACAGCTAGAGAGATCGTGGCCTGCTGAGCTCATAGCACAGCTTAAGATCTGCCAGGTGAAAGATGACAGCCAAATGGCAGAGAAGGCTGACGCATTCTTTACTGCATACGGGTATCAAACTCGTAAGCAAGACACCTGGAACAGAAAACCTGATAAATCTGGGAAATCGTCTCAGACTGAACCCCAGCAACAAGGCCATTCTCAGAATAATGGCCAAGGTCCAAAACCACAGTGGAAGGACCAGGGGCATAACACTTAGAAACCTGAGTGGAAGAGGTACAACAAGTACCCTAACCAGCAGCAGTATCAGCCACGCAACCGACCGTTGGGACAAACTTTTTCACCGCAAGCTCAAAAGAGGCAGGAAGCGAATGCAGCCTTCATTCCTCAGCAGCAGCACGGTGGTCACGTCCCTACAAGTATGGGTACTTCCCCACAGTTCACTAGTCCCACAGTGACAGTGAACCTCCCTTCACAGATGGCCAATGTTCCATCTTCCCAAAATAATTCACAAGGCACAATGTTTGCCGCATCATTTCAGCAGCCTCATGAGTGGCTAGCTGCTTCCTCCACAGGCCCTCCCACAGGTGACAGTACCTTCCTTGTTCAGCCAGGGTTTGTGGGAGACATTCCTGTGAAGGTCCTGAGAGATAATGGTTCCTCAGGTTGCTCTGTCAAGCAGAGTCTAGTTCGGCCTGAGCAGTATACAGGTCGACAGATCCATGCAAACCTTATTGATGGATCAGTGAGATTGTTCCCTGAGGCATGTATCCAGGTGGCATCTCCATTTTATACTGGTACGACACTTGCAGTTGTCATGCCAGAACCTTTATTTGACCTAATTGTAGGCAACATTCACGGAGTCAAGGATAGTTGCTCCGATGATGACGCTACTCAGACTTCGGCTGCTGCGGTAACACGAGCCATGGCTGAGGCTCCAGACTGTCACCCCAGTGATCATTGAATCGCCGCAAGATCTGATGTGTAGTCAACTTGTTGTACAAGAACAACATTCTGACCCGACACTTGCTGCCGTGCGGAACAAACAAAAGGGTCGAGTGATTTAAGTATTCACGGGGAGGTCGAGCCAAGTTCCTTTGCAAACAAGGACGGCTCTACCGTGAGTCACGAACACCCGAGGGCGAGGTTCGACTGCAGTTTGTCGTCCCCGCCAAGTACCGCCATGCAATGTTAGAATTGGGTGATTGTTCAGCCTCAGGAGGTCACATGGGCAAAATGAAGACCCAGGACCGTATCCGAGCTGACTTTTCCTGGCCAGGGATGGGACAAGACATAGATAGTTTTGTCCGTTCCTGCAGTGTGTGTCAAAGCAACACCACTAATCAGGGACATGCCCTTCCTGTGCCGTTCGTAACCACACCTGTAATCTCTGAGTCAGTTGAGAGACAGGATAGTGGTGAAGTGAGTGTAGACCTGACGTCCCACTTGTTGGCCCCACAGGACACAGTATGTCCAGGGCCTGTACATACATATTATGTACCGTAGGTTAAGGGGGAAGTGAGAACTCCGCAGAGGCGACTCGAGGCTATGGAAGACCCGAGTTTGCACAAGGATTCTCAGCTCCCCGATACTAATATAAGCACCGTAGGTTAAGGGGGAAGTTCGAGAGAGAACTCCGCAGAGGCGACTCAAGGCTATGGAAGACCCGAGTTTGCACAAGGATTCTCAGCTCCCCGATACTAATATAAGCACCGTAGGTTAAGGGGGAAGTTCGAGAGAGAAATCCGCAGAGGCGACTCGAGCCTATGGAAGACCCGAGTTTACACAAGGATTCTCAGCTCCCCGATATTAATATAAGTACTGTAAGTTAAGGCACAGGTTGAGGACCCGTGTGCAGTTCAAGGCTATGGAAGACCTGAGTTTGCACAAGGATTCTCAACTTGCCGACACTATTCGTGTGCTATAATTAATGGCGACCTCGAATGTACAAAGCTTAGGCTGTTACTTGTATTTTTCAGCTAGAGTGTACTTTTCGTAGCATGTACTGATTGCTAGGCAGAGAGAGTAATAGTAACGTAATAAGAATTTTGTCTCATTGACACTTTTGATGCTCCACCTTAATCGGTTTTGCAGGTACAGCAATGGGTGTAGCAGTTTTGCTGTGCGGGCCAGCTGATCGTCTGCCGGATGCAGCTGCCTCTTCTCCTCTGTCTTCGTCGTCGCCATATTATTATTTACTGTGTCATTTTGCACGTAGGTACAGTTACACTACAACTGTCACACCTTCACCATGTATTACATACACCACGCTACACAACAATTAGTTGTCAGTGTAAATGTAGCGACTTTTCACTCAGTTTGACCTGAGTACAGGATTTTCACCGTCGTCACGGAGTTTTTCCCTCAAGCTTGCTTCTATTAACGTAAATACGAGGTTTTTTCGCTCACTGGCGACTGCGACTTTCTCCTGTAGCAGGATAGCACACACACTACAGTGTGAATCTTATGTGACTGAGTTAGGCTGTGTATATATATATATATATATATATATATATATATATATATACACATATATATATACATGTATATATATACACAAATTTTTTCCCATAAAAAAAAATTTAATTTTGTAGGGGCGTAATATCACGAATCAAATTCGCGACATTTCCCTTTTGTGAAAAACACGAAGTATTAGTGGAAAACTCACTGTGTATCGCTCAGTTAACCGTTTCTCCCTCCACTTCGGTGGTATACTTTTCAAAACATTCATCACTGTTCAAAAGCGACCGATTTAATGCACGTCACTAAGTGCTCTACTGAGCGATACTATTGTTTCTTTATTGTTCGCCCCTGCTTGCCTTGACCGTTAGAAAAATGCGGCCTAGTGCTCCGCTTTTCTTTCCCACGACTTACTCAGTCCAGTGTTTGCTCTGACGGAGAGAGGTTCTGTGCTCCAGAAGTGCGAGAGAAGAGGTCGCTAGCAACCCAGACTCCACTGAGTACAGTTAATCCAAGCTCCCACCCTTGGTGATACACAGCATTCATCGACTAGTATTTCCTTTTTGTATTTTCCTAGTCTTAAGAGTTTAATTAAGGTGTTTTTCCTAGGCGTAAGAATTTAGCTCGTGTGTGAGTGAGTGAGTGCGATCTCATTAATTTGATTTAAAATGTAACGTTAAAATTATTTTGTAATCAATAAATTTAACAGTTCTTTTCTTGAGCTTAATGTAATGTAAACTCTTGTTTCATTTCTCCATAATTAAGCTTATTTCCCACATAGCTCCTAGCTTCCATAAACGTTTTGCTATTCATAACTGGTACTTAGACCAGTCTTGTATTAATCTTAAAATCCGTTGTCCCTCCTAGGAGTTATGCACGAGCAAGAACCTGATACTCTTATTAGTATTAGTTATTTATTGTCAGGGGTGAAGTAACTTTCTCCAGAGGGTACAGTACAAATAAACAGCAATTGAGTGATTAGTCTCTGCTGTGTACTGTCGAGAAAGTTTATAAATTCTCGTTCTTAGAGAATCGTGCGAAGCAAGCTAGCGTAAAGTAATCGTTGCTTGATTTAGTAAGACAATCATTGTCCCTGCTCTTCAATATTATTGAATATTATTATCAATTAAATAATATTTAGCATTTATTTTAAAAACCCCGTGATATTTTAAAAACCCCGTGACAATTGGCGATCTCATTCCAGGATATTAACTCCTAGCTCTAAAGCTATTCACGAGATAGTACTCACTCGTTCATATTTAGGAATTTATCATTAAAGTTTGTAGGCACAAGTTTACTGGTGGTTACCGTTGATTTAGCAAGTGAATTTTTGCTTTATTAATCAATATAGTACTTAACTCTAGTTTATTCTTGGTAACGGCAGACGATTTTATTCGCCCCTGGGAAGTCGCCGTACCCATTGTGTTAATTATTGAGTCTTTCCAGTCATTTGCATTTTTGCTTTATTTTTGCCAGTTAACTAGATAAGACTGGTCACCACTAGCTTGTGTCTGTATTCTTTACTTGTGTCATTAGCATTCGTTTGCGAAGCAGTCAGTACTCAGTTTCGTTTGCTTAGTAAATTAGCGCCATGGCTACCACTGTATTTTTACAGGAAGCCAAAGAAATGGGTCTTATAGACCCAACTGAAATTAAAGAGTACATACTCTCACGGCATAATCAGGAGCAGCAGCGTGAGAACGATGCCCGTGAAGAGCGTAAGATTCAGCGCGAATACGAGCGAGAACAGCGCGAACAACGTGAAAGAGAGCGTGCATATGAACAAGAGCAGCGTGAGAAAGAGCGCGAATATGAGCGTGAACAACGAGAGAGAGAACGAGAACACGAACGTGCCGAGCGAGAAGCACGCGAAAAACATGAACTTGAAGTACTGAAGCTCAAGCGAGATTCCTTGGCTTCAGACACATCTGGTGCAGTTAATCCAAGCTCCACTAGCGCTCTTCCTACACATGTTCTGGCGACCCCGCGCATCAAGCTTCCTTCATACAAGGAAGGCGAGCGAATCGAGCCTTACATAGCTCATTTTGAGGACATGGCAGACATGTATCAACTGGATGAGGCAGCTAAGCGGATCCAATTTCTTAGTTTATTTGAGGGCCTTGCCCTCGATATTCTCCACAGAATTCGTGGAGACAATCTCACATATGAGATGATGAAAGCTGCACTCATTAAGGCATATGGTCTCACAGTAGACGATGCCAAAGTTCAGTTCATGCGAGCTCGTCTCCAAGACAAGGAGACAGCTGTTCAGTTCCTCGATCGTCTCACTGCTTACTTAAATGAGTGGATGAAGAAAGATGAAACTCCTTCCACGCGTGAGGGGATAATTGACCTTATGCTGCGTACACAGCTAGAGAGGTCGAGGCCTGCTGAGCTCATAGCACAGCTTAAGATCTGCCAGGTGAAAGATGACAGCCAAATGGCAGAGAAGGCTGACGCATTCTTTACTGCATACGGGTATCAAACTCGTAAGCAAGACACCTGGAACAGAAAACCTGATAAATCTGGGAAATCGTCTCAGACTGAACCCCAGCAACAAGGCCATTCTCAGAATAATGGCCAAGGTCCAAAACCACAGTGGAAGGACCAGGGGCATAACACTCAGAAACCTGAGTGGAAGAGGTACAACAAGTACCCTAACCAGCAGCAGTATCAGCCACGCAACCGACCGTTGGGACAAACTTTTTCACCGCCAGCTCAAAAGAGGCAGGAAGCGAATGCAGCCTTCATTTCTCAGCAGCAGCATGGTGGTCACGTCCCTTCCAGTATGGGTACTTCCCCACAGTTCACTAGTCTCACAGTGACAGTGAACCTCCCTCCACAGATGGCCAATGTTCCATCTTCCCAAAATAATTCACAAGGCACAATGTTTGCCGCATCATTTCAGCAGCCTCATGAGTGGCTAGCTGCTTCCTCCACAGGCCCTCCCACAGGTGACAGTACCTTCCTTGTTCAGCCAGGGTTTGTGGGAGACATTCCTGTGAAGGTCCTGAGAGATAATGGTTCCTCAGGTTGCTCTGTCAAGCAGAGTCTAGTTCGGCCTGAGCAGTATACAGGTCGACAGATCCATGCAAACCTTATTGATGGATCAGTGAGATTGTTCCCTGAGGCATGTATCCAGGTGGCATCTCCATTTTATACTGGTACGACACTTGCAGTTGTCATGCCAGAACCTTTATTTGACCTAATTGTAGGCAACATTCACGGAGTCAAGGATAGTTGCTCCGATGATGACGCTACTCAGACTTCGGCTGCTGCGGTAACACGAGCCATGGCTGAGGCTCCAGACTGTGTCACCCCAGTGATCATTGAATCGCCACAAGATCTGATGTGTAGTCAACTTGTTGTACAAGAACAACATTCTGACCCGACACTTGCTGCCGTGCGGAACAAACAAAAGGGTCAAGTGATTTAAGTATTCACGGGGAGGTCGAGCCAAGTTCCTTAGCAAACAAGGACAGCTCTACCGTGAGTCACGAACACCCGAGGGCGAGGTTCGACTGCAGTTTGTCGTCCCCGCCAAGTACCGCCAAGCAGTGTTAGAGTTGGGTCATTGTTCAGCCTCAGGAGGTCACATGGGCAAAAGGAAGACCCAGGGCCGTATCCGAGCTGACTTTTTCTGGCCAGGGATGGGACGAGACATAGATAGTTTTGTCCGTTCCTGCAGTGTGTGTCAAAGCAACACCACTAATCAGGGACATGCCTTTCCTGTGCCGTTCGTAACCACACCTGTAATCTCTGAGTCAGTTGAGAGACAGGATAGTGGTGAAGTGAGTGTAGACCTGATGTCCCACTTGTTGGCCCCACAGGACACAGTATGTCCAGGGCCTGTACATACATATTATGTACCGTAGGTTAAGGGGGAAGTGAGAACTCCGCAGAGGCGACTCGAGGCTATGGAAGACCCGAGTTTGCACAAGGATTCTCAGCTCCCCGATACTAATATAAGTACTGTAAGTTAAGGGGGAAGTTCGAGAGAGAACTCCGCAGAGGCGACTCGAGGCTATGGAAGACCCGAGTTTGCACAAGGATTCTCAGCTCCCCGATACTAATATAAGCACCGTAGGTTAAGGGGGAAGTTCGAGAGAGAAATCCGCAGAGGCGACTCGAGGCTATGGAAGACCCAAGTTTACATAGGGATTCTCAGCTCCCCGATATTAATATAAGTACTGTAGGTCAAGGCACAGGTTGAGGACCCGTGTGCAGTTCGAGGCTATGGAAGACCCGAGTTTGCACAAGGATTCTCAACTTGCCAACACTAATCGTGTGCTATAATTAATGGCGACCTCGAATGTACAAAGCTTAGGCTGTCACTTGTATTTTTCAGCCAGAGCGTACTTTTCGTAGCATGTACTGATTGCTAGGCAGAGAGAGTAATTGTAACGTAATAAGAATTTTGTCTCATTGACACTTTTGATGCTCCACCTTAATTGGTTTTTCAGGTACAGCAATGGGTGTATCAGTTTTGCTGTGCGGGCCAGCTGATCGTCTGCCGGATGCTGCCGCCTCTTCTCCTCTGCCTTCATTGTCGCCATATTATTATTTACTGTGTCATTTTACACATAGGTACAGTTACACTACAACTGTCACACCTACACCGTGTATTACATACGCCACGCTACACAACAATTAGTTGTCAGTGTAAATGTAGTGACTTTTCGCTCAGTTTGACCTGAGTACAGGATTTTCACCGTCGTCACGGAGTTTTTCCCTCAAGCTTGCTTCTATTAACATAAATACGAGGTTTTTTCGCTCACTGGCGACTGCGACTTTCTCCTGTAGCAGGATAGCACACACACCACACTGTGAATCTTGTGTGACTGAGTTAGGATGTGTACATATATATATATATATATATATATATATATATATATATATATATATATATATATATATATATATATATATATATATATATATATATATATATATATATATTGTTACGGAACAGAGAAAAATAATGTACACTTTAAGTGAGACTACTAAAAATCACTACTGTCCCGTAAAGTTCCAGGTTCAAAACAAAAGAGTTGGGTAAAATTACAAGTTAAAGTTTAATGCTGAAACTAACAACAAAACATTCAGGACTCATAAGGACAATGTAATGGCAAAAAACAGGTTAAATATAGGGTTAACTGCAATAGCCTCTATTAACACGAAATTAGCAAGAGTAAATTTATCTAAGTCAGCCCTGATAAAATGAAAATACACTGGGTAATGCTCAGTTAATGCAAGATAAATTATTACAGATACAAAATATTATTAATAATGACTGACATAAAGAACCCTAACATAAATTACAAAAAAACTCACTAGGCCTACAAATTAACACTATGCTACACAGCACAAGAAAAAATGCAACAACAGTTATACTCAAATTACACAGCTGCTAGATGGTTGGAGACTTCCTGAGAAACTCACAATAATAATAACTGTACAGGGGAGGACAGAGATGTGAACAAAATGAGGAGTAGATCTAAGTGGCCATGATGCAGAGACTGAGCTCATTATATAGGGGCCGGCAGAGCTTGATACAACTTGTAAGAAGGACGCGCAAATGAAGCCATGGGGACAAAGAGTTGACAATCCTGCTCTGAACTCCAGAAATGACGACTTACTCTACTATAACGGTAAAAGGGGGGGAACGAGGCAGAACACGCTCGTGATCAAACATGCAGCATACTGTGCGTTAAAATTACACAAAGGATGATGAAATCATAGGCTATGTAACACCTCCCCATAAAGAAAAAAAATTTACAAAGGAAATTTCTTATTACTCTAAAACAATCTGTCTAAAGTCTAGATAAGCAATCTGCAATAACATTTTCTTTCCCCTTGACATGTTGTATGTCTAATGAATACTCCTGAAGAAGTAGACTCCGTCTTGTCAATCTCTGATTTTTATCTTTAAACTTACTAAGGAATTTCAGTGGGTTATTATCGGTATAAATGACTATGGAGTCAAAACCAGAACACAAATAAAATGAAAAATGCTGTAAACCCAAAATCAAGGCCAAAAGCTCTTTCTCAATAGTTGAGTAGTTCTTTTGAGGTGGAGTGAACTTCTTACTGTAATAAGATACAGGATGTTAAATACCCTGATCATCCTCTTGCAGCAAAGCAGCCCCAGCTCCTGTATCACTTGCATCAACAGCCATCTTAAAAGGCTTAGCAAAATTTGGAGTAGCGAGCACTGGCTGACTTAATAGAATAGCTTTAAGTTTGTTGAAAGAGGATTCACAGTTATCGGTCCAGACAAATTTAACTCCCTTTTTCAGTAGGTCTGTAAGTGGTGATACAAGAATAGAAAAGTTAAGAACAAATCTCCTGTAATAACCTACCATTCCCAAAAATCTTTGTAGCTCTTTCCTACTTTTAGGTCTGGGAAGATCACTTATAACCTGAACTTTAGCTGCTGGTGGTGCAACATGTCCATCACCAATTACGTACCCGAGGTACTGAACTTTAGCTTGACCAAACTCACACTTTGATAAATTAGCTACAAGATTAGCCTGAACTAAACACTCAAGAAATTTACTGACATGGCATAGGTGATCTTTCCAGTTGTCACTGAAGATTAATACATCATCAATATAAACAACACACCCTGCCAAACCCTCTGTTACAACATTCATGAGCTTCTGAAATGTGGCTGGTGCATTCTTCATACCATATGGCATTACGGAACATGCAAAAGTCTTTCCTAGTGTTACAAAACATGAGATCTCCCTAGCACGTTCAGTCATAGGTACTTGCCAGTATCCCTTTAACAAATCAAACTTACTTATGTACCTAGCCTTTCCGATCTTGTCTATGCAATCTTCCACACGAGGGAGAGGGTAAGTGTCTGTTTTGGTTATCTGATTAACACGTCTGTAGTCGATGCAAAGCCGCTGTGACCCACCTGGCTTAGGGACTAGAGTGACAGGAGAACTCCACTCGCTCTGACAGGGCTCAATCATCTTGTGGTCCAACAGGTAGCCAAGCTCCTTCTGGATGAGAGGAACTTTCACTGGGTTCACACGGTAAGGAGGCAATTTAATTGGCTTTGCGTCTCCAACATCGACATCATGCATCAACACAGTGGTTCTTCCTGGAGTGGCACGGAACACTTGCGGGTACTCTTGCAGTATTGCCGAAAACTCCTGCCTTTCCTCGGGAGGTAGATGAGAAAGCTTAGTCTGGAGATCATTCATGATATCAGGATTCTTCCCCAAACTATCACTCAGGCTCATGCTGCATGGGAGAGCTTCACTTGCAGACTCTGGTGGAACAGCTACAGTGCAGACTGGATTATTTTCGTCCCGCCTGTGATATAACTTTAGCTTGTTGATGTGACATAGTTGCTTGTTCTTTCTACGATCTGGTGTGGCGATGACATAGTTGACATCACTGAGTTTCTTCTCCACGAAATAAGGACCACTAAACTTGGCTTGAAGAGGTTGCCCATGCACCGGTAGCAGAATCAAAACCTGATCTCCTGGCTGAAAGTGGCGTAATCTGGACTTCTTATCATACCAAGTCTTCATCTTCTCCTGAGCAGCTCCTAAATTCTCTCTCGCCAGCTGTAAAGCAGTGGACAGCCATTCTTTGAACTTCATCACATACTCCAGCAGGTTGATGTCATCTTCCTCCAACAGCCAGCATTCCTTGAGTAACTTAAGGGGTCCTCTTACTTCATGGCCAAACAGTAGTTCAAAAGGTGAGAAGCCCAGTGATTCATTTGGAGATTCTCTTGCGGCAAACACAACGAATGGAAGACCTTTATCCCAGTCTTTCTGATGTTCCAAACAGTATTTCTTGAGCATCGATTTGAGTGTTTGATGATATCTCTCCAATGCTCCTTGGGTCTGGGGATGGTAAGCTGAAGACGTGATCTGGGTGATGCCCAAGTCTTTCAGAGACTGCTTGAAAACATTCGACATGAAATTACTTCCCCAGTCTGACTGTACCTCCTTGGGCAGACCAAACTTTGTGAAGAACCCTAGCATTTCCTTAACCACGTTCTTTGCTGAGATATTTCTAAGTGGAATGGCTTCAGGATAACGAGTAGCCATATCAATCAGGGTCAACACATAAGAAAATCCTGAAGAAGTCTTAGGAAGAGGGCCCACAATATCCACGAACACATGGGTGAAAGGCGTCTCAAAAGGAGGAATGGGAACTAGAGGTGCAACCTTTTCGGTCTGATTACACTTCCCCACAACTTGACAGGTGTGACAAGACTTACAATACCAGGAAACATCCCTGAAGATACCTGGCCAGTAGAAGTGTTTCAAAATGCGTGCCACAGTCTTCCTCACTCCAAGGTGTCCTGCCAAACTGGAATCATGAGCCACTCTAATGATATCCTGCCTACAAACACGAGGGATGACAACTTGATGTACAACCTCCCATTCACAGTCGGCTGATGCTGTTAGGGGTCTCCACTTCCTCATAAGTACTCCTGACTTTACATAATAACAAGTAGAAGCACCAGCTGACTCTTCTTCACTGTAAGCAGAGTTAGCTAGACCTTTCAACTCAGGGTCAGCAACCTGCAACTCAACCAACTCTTGACGAGACAAATTATCAACACTACGGGGTACTGCCTCATCTGGTGAGTGGTCCAAATTAGCAAGAAAAGTGTCAGCTAGGATAACATCATCATCATCATTATCCTCTAAATCACCAGTAACTTTAGACTTAACCCTAGTGACAGCACATGCAGGGAACACATCAGGGACATCACAGTCCTGGGTCGCGGCCATTGGCTCACTAGATAACTGAGGAGCTGGACACACTTGACTTCCACCAATATCATTTCCAAGTAAGAAAGTTACACCTGACATTGGGAGTGTCTCAACCAACCCAACCACAACGCAACCATTAGCAAAACCAGACTCTAAATTCACTCTGCACAGAGGGACAGAGAAGTAATTATTCCCTACACCTTGTAAGATTACAGTTTCATCAGAGGAATCAACATTAGAGCCTAGAACACTGGTCAGCATAAGGGATTGGCAAGCACCTGTGTCACGATAAATTTTAACTGTTTTCCTGTCATTACTGTCCAGAGGACTGACAAAACCATCAGACAGGAAATTAGCACATGAACTCTTGAGAGTGTCACCCACGTTACTGCTCAAAAGAGGAGCTCCATCATGAGAATTTAAGTTACCCCTCAAAGCAGGTGCAGTTAACTCAGTTAAAGAATTCTGGGAACTCTCAAGGGTGGACACTAGACCAATTGACTGAATATTTAAAGACTCCTTTTTGTTCACATCATGCTGTCTCCTGAAACATTTCTCCGTAGTATGACCAAGCTTACTACAATAAGTACATTTACTTTTCTGAAATCTAGAGGTGAAGCTGGTATTTACTTCCTGAGAAACATCATCCTTATTCTCTTTCCTGTTACCTGTACTCTGAGTAGAGGCAACGTACTTACTCTCAGCTTTCCCTTTTTCTCTAGAATATCTCTTGTGAGTGAGAACATATTGATCAGCTAAAACTGCAGCATCAGACAAATTATCTATTCTTCTCTCATCAAGATATAGGCTTACATCTTTATTTATACACCTTTTGAAGTCCTCCTGCAAAATCATCTGCTTAAATTTACCAAAATCAGAATCCACATTCTTAGAATTTAACCACTGCTCTAACAGATCTTCTTTGATTTTTGCATACTCAACATGGGATTGCTTAGCTTGCTTATAGGTTGTCCTAAATTTTACTCTATAAGCTTCAGGAACAAGCTCATAGGCCTTAAGAATCAAGCTCTTAACTACATCATAATTATCAGATTGATCCTGAGGCAAAGATGCATAAGTTACTTGAGCTTTACCGGTGAGAACAGTTTGAAGGAGTACTGGCCAATACTCCTTGGGCCATTTAAAACCTGTAGCTACCCTCTCAAACAACTGAAAATACTTTGTTAAATCAGATTCATTAAAAGGAGGGACAAGTTTAACATTTTTAGCCACATCAAAATCATCAGAGCTAGATGATCCAGTTCCACATTGTTTCATGCGATACTCATGGTCTGCCTGAATCCTGGCAAGTTCAACTTGTGCGTCTGCCTCCCTAGCACGGGCCTCCTGCAGGGCTAGATGTAACTTAGCTAATTCAATCTGCATTTGCTCATTTGGAGGAGTTACATTAAACAAGCTTTCATTAATCATGTCAACAATTTGATCTTTAGAATGATGAGAGCGAACAGCAATTCCCAATTGTTGAGCAACAAGCTTAAGTTCATTCTTTGTTCTGTTTTCTACATCACACACTGTTTGCACATTTGACAAAAAATCTTTGGCTTTATCAAGTGTAGTAATAGTAGACATCATAAATAAATCACAGTCACAAAATATCAAGCAATATCCTTATGATAATATCCTGAATATCCTGATAAGAGGTCGCCAAATTTATGTTACGGAACAGAGAAAGATAATGTACACTTTAAGTGAGACTACTAAAAATCACTACTGTCCCGTAAAGTTCCAGGTTCAAAACAAAAGAGTTAGGTAAAATTACAAGTTAAAGTTTAATGCTGAAACTAACAACAAAACATTCAGGACTCATAAGGATAATGTAATGGCAAAAAACAGGTTAAATATAGGGTTAACTGCAATAGCCTCTATTAACACGAAATTAGCAAGAGTAAATTTATCTAAGTCAGCCCTGATAAAAAGAAAATACACTAGGTAATGCTCAGTTAATGCAAGATAAATTATTACAGATACAAAATATTATTAATAATGACTGACATAAAGAACCCTTACATAAATTACAAAAAAACTCACTAGGCCTACAAATTAACACTATGCTACACAGCACAAGAAAAAATGCAACAACAGTTATACTCAAATTACACAGCTGCTAGATGGTTGGAGACTTCCTGAGAAACTCACAATAATAATAACTGTACAGGGGAGGACAGAGATGTGAACAAAATGAGGAGTAGATCTAAGTGGCCATGATGGAGAGAGTGAGCTCATTATATAGGGGCCGGCAGAGCTTGATACAACTTGTAAGAAGGACGCGCAAATGAAGCCATGGGGACAAAGAGTTGACAATCCTGCTCTGAACTCCAGAAATGACGACTTACTCTATTATAACGGTAGAAGGGGGGGAATGAGGCAGAACACGCTCGTGATCAAACATGCAGCAAACTGTGTGTTAAAATTACACAAAGGATGATGAAATCATAGGCTATGTAACAATATATATATATATATATATATATATATATATATATATATATATATATATATATATATATATATATATATATATATATATATATATATATATATATATATATATATATATATATATACACACACACAAATTTTTTCCAATAAGGACAAAATTTAATTTTGTAAGGGCGTAATGTCACGAATCAAATTCGCGACATTTCCCTTTTGTGAAAAACACGAACTATTAGTGGAAAACTCACTGTGTATCGCTCAGTTAACCGTTTCTCTCTCCACTTCGGTGGTTTACTTTTCAAAACATTCGTCACTGTTTCAAAAGCGACCGATTTAAAGCACGTCACTAAGTGCTCTACTGAGCGATACTATTGTTTCTTTATTGTTCGCCCCTGCTTGCCTTGACCGTTAGAAAAATGCAGCCTAGTGCTCCGCTTTTCTTTCCCACGACTTACTCAGTCCAGTGTTTGCTCTGACGGAGAGAGGTTCTGTGCTCCAGAAGTGCGAGAAAAGAGGTCGCTAGCACCCAGACTCCACTGAGTACAGTTAATCCAAGCTCCCACCCTTAGTGATACACAGCATTCATCGACTAGTATTTCTTTTTTGTATTTTCCTAGTCTTAAGAGTTTAATTAAGGTGTTTTTCCTAGGCGTAAGAATTTAGCTCGTGTGTGAGTGAGTGAGTGCGATCTCATTAATTTGATTTAAAATGTAACGTTAAATTTATTTTGTAATCAATAAATTTAACAGTTCTTTTTCTTGAGCTTAATGTAATGTAAACTCTTGTTTCATTTCTTCATAATTAAGCTTATTTCCCACATAGCTCCTAGCTTGCATAAACGTTTTGCTATTCATAACTGGTACTTAGGCCAGTCTTGTATTAAACTTAAAATCCGTTGTGCCTCGTAGGAGTTAAGCACCAGCAAGAACCTGATACTCTTATTAGTATTAGTTATTTATTGTCAGGGGTGAAGTAACTTTCTCTAGAGGGTACAGTACAAATAAACAGCAATTGAGTGATTAGTCTCTGCTGTGTACTGTCGAGAAAGTTTATAAATTCTCGTTCTTAGAGAATCGTGCAAAGCAAGCTAGCGTAAAGTAATCGTTGCTTAATTTAGTAAGACAATCATTGTCCCTGCTCTTCAATATTATTGAATATTATTATCAATTAAATAATATTTAGCATTTATTTTAAAAACCCCGTGGTATTTTAAAAACCCCGTGACACTGCCTAGCATGGGCCAACCGGCCTACTGCAGTTATCCTCTCTTCTTATGTTCTTATGTATGTAGCTTAGACGGTTAGCCAGTGGCTAAGGCAGGTCTTTAACTGTTGGCGGCCCACCAAGTCGGAGAGACAAGGAAGGCGAGGGAGGGGAAGGTTATGATGGGGTGGGAGGCAGCTGAAAATACCTTTTCTTGAAAAAAAAAATGACACGATCTTGTAAAAAAAATAAATAAATAAATAGACTACGTTAGTGTTTGCATTATGGTCAGGAGACATGAACAATGGCGATTATTCTGGAATGGCTTTTTTTTTTCTTCAAGCTTATGTCACTTTCTTCAGGAAAAGATTCTTAAGATGAAAATGACATGGTCAGGTTTTTGTGACATTTTGTTTTCTTGCATATAAAGATCAATGTGAGAGAGAGAGAGAGAGAGAGAGAGAGAGAGAGAGAGAGAGAGAGAGAGAGAGAGAGAGAGAGAGAGAGAGAGAGATTGGTGTAGACGACGGTTGAAATTATCGATCACCAAGGGATTGGGGAGGGTGGCATGAGGTCACGCAATTCAGGCAGATTAGGTATATATTCTTTCATCATCAAATGATCAGGTTGGTAGTGTCCTGCACTAAAATTAATAATTTTACAATTCTCTCTACATATGAATTCTCTCTTCTTTTTTTTTCTTCATTTATACAACATTTTACTTTCTTTCCAGTTCACTGTGTGGTTATTATTTTTCTTTTCTTCTTCACTCTGTGTCTGTCTCTGTCTGTCTGTCAGTATGTCTGTCTATCTGTCTGCCTGCCTTCTCTCTCTCTCTCTCTCTCTCTCTCTCTCTCTCTCTCTCCAGATATATACCACGCGTGTGATTACTATTCCCTTTTCATGTTCAGGATTTGCTACCTATGTGATTCTTTAGCTAAAGTCTTCTTGCATGTAAACATTATAATAACATAGTAAGTGACACTCCATTCTCCTTCCCTTGCTTTCTCTTTGTCCTAAACACTGATCACAAATATTTGCCCTACCTGCGACCTATCCTGTCCTTGACCATTCAACCACACCTGTCCAGGTGTGTGTTATCAACACTGCGTTCTTTATTTTATACGACGAGCAGTGTATTCTACATAAGGTTAAGATTTTGTGTGTGTGTGTGTGTGTGTGGAGAGCGAGGTGTGCAAGTTTTTGTGTACAAAATCACTACATAAGAACATAAGAAGAGAGGATAACTGCAGTAGGCCGGTTGGCCCATGCTAGGCAGCTCCTAGAAGAGTAACTGAACTACTAGAATGAGATAAGAATAGCAAAGAAGAAGGCTCTCCCCCTCCCTCCAAACCCTCCAGTCGAAGCCGGCAGGAAAAAGTCTGAAAGAACACCACGCCGTATAGAAAAACTGGCGTGGACATTTTACAGGAAAGTGTGAAAGAAAAATAGAGACTATCACAGTGTAACCTGAAAAGGAAAAATTATGAATTAGTATTGGTTATAACATAAGAACATAAAAACATAAGAAGAGAGGATAACTGCAGTAGGCTGATTGGCCCATGCTAGGCAGCTCCTAGAAGAGTAATTGAACTACCAGAATGAGATAAGAATAGTAAAGAAGAACTCTCTCCCCCGCCCTCCAAACCCTCCAGCCGAAGCCTGCAGGAAAAAGTCAGAAAGAACACCACACAGTATAGGAAAACTGGCGTGGACATTTTACAGGAAAGTGTGAAAGGAGAATAAAGACTATCATAGTGTAACCTTTTTTCTATATCTGTCCCTTATTAGTCATATGCTTATCTAGCCTATGCTTGAAACTCTTATTGGAAGAGGCAGCAACTACTTTACTAGGTAGCTTATTCCATTCGTCTACTACTCTATTACCAAACCAATTTCTACCTATTTCCTTACTGAAACGGAATTTTTCTAGTTTGAAACCATTATTTCTAGTTCTATCCTGTATGCTCACTTTAGCCCCTACACCGCGGGCATGTTTACCGATGTTTTGCGTGTGCCGCGGGGTTATTCGAGCTCCGACAGACTCTCAAAAAATATTTGCCAAAAATCAGTTATTAGTCCTAGAATATTAAAATTATATATGCTTATGGCACATACCTTCAGCTTTCTCCTGGAATGTTTGTTGAGCCTTCGTCAGTTACCGTAGGACTTGTGGAGACCTCTGAAGTTGGGTAACGAAGTCTCCACTTTGCACTTCCCGACAACCCGTAATATGATTACCACAGTCAGATATTAACACTATAAACACTACTCTATGGTTCTCAAGTAGTTTGGGATCCATACTCCAAAAAAAAATCCACTGTGAAAGCAATGAAAATTATGAGCGCGTCTGACCGCCGCACTTGCGCTAGTTCGCTCTTGGTACTCTGTCATTTATTATTCATAAAACCCCTCACACTTTATATTTCTATTACTATATAACACTTATATATATCTACAGTCTTTATCCATAAGTTTCCTTCAGTAGTATTAGTTTATTGTCACTGTAGGGATTCAATTTCTTTCAGTAAAATACGTAGCATTCACTTTCTCGTCCTGTATAATAGCATTGAGAGTGAATGTCACTTTCATCTTCACTCTCATAACTCATAGTATTCAGACATGCTAGAGTGAAACTTTCACTTTCATTACTCCTAGGGTATATACTCGTATTCTTATAATACTACTCATTTACATTTCTATTTACGTTCTCTATTTTATTTACGTTATTTACATTTCTATTTTATTTACACTGTGTTATGCACTGTCACTTGAAGTAACTTATAAAACTATTTTCCACTGTTCACGTATATTTACATTCATTACTTTCACTTGCTGTTTACACATTATTTACACATTATTTACGATTCCACTTGCACTGTTTTACTCAATAGAAAGATCGTAGTCACTCTTTTATCAATTGTCAGCCCTTTACCTCTTTCCACACGAGGTTTATGGTCAGACTCAAATATGAAGTCCGTTTGGGTGGGGCCTGCGCGGGGATTTCCCTCTCTACAGCTCTGCCAAACCTCCTCTCTCTCTCTCTCTCTCTCTCTCTCAGTTGATTGAGAAAGTTTTTTATATATTTATAAGTTGTGTTTTCTTCAATAGTGTTTCGACCTTTTTTCCACACCACCACTGAGGTAAAAATCTTGGCTTTTTTTTTTTTTATTGAGGTTTCCCCAGTAGGCATAAGTCCTCTCTCTGATCTTTCTTCTAGAAAATACTTGTTCACATTGTAAATAAGTTCTTTCTCCCGACTGTGGAGCACACGAGAGCGAGTCGGAGTAGCTGCCATCGTGGGTGGGGATCTGGGAGGAAGTGACCGACTGACCGGTCACCTGTAGTCTGAGGTGGGTGTCCTTGACCTCTGGCACCGTCGGAAAGTGACGTTGTCGCGTGGTGTGGAATTTATACAAATCATTGCTATTATCCTAAAAAGTGACACATTCATAGCACTATATAGCCTTATTTAATATATTTAATAAGTACAGAATATTTAATATACAATTTCAAATAGTAAATAGCTGACATATGACAGAGAGAGATAGGTACTGGGGTTGATGCGGCAGAGCTGTAGAGAGGGAAATCCCCTCTCGGGCCCCACCCAAACGGACTTCATATTTGAGTCTGACCATAGTAGGGGGTAAAGGTCACAGGGCCCTTTGCATGGGGGAGAAAAAGGCCCTGAAGTCAGCAAGAGGAACTGACGTGTACCTCCTCTTCGGAAGATGAGAGAGAACTGATAAAGGAGGGCCGGCCCGGGTTGAGGCCTACTTAGGGGATATTCAGCACTATCAACATAGCTCTTGAAACAGCTATGTATTTCACTGAAATGATTGGCAGGAAATCTAGACAATACATTATAAATTAGGTAGTTCCAGGTGAATGTAAATATCACTTAGGCTTCTCCCTTCCCTACTTATATGTATATTTATTACGAAAATAGATTATATGGCATATTTCAAGGGGAAAAAAACAGCGAAAATTAGCGAACGAGTGCACGTGAGGTGTTGTCAGGTGATAATTAGCCACTTCCAGGTGTATGGCACTCTCACTTACCTTATTTCTTTCTTGTATATATTATTGGGTATAAGAATAGGGCATAGGGCTTATTTCAATGGATGAAATCAGTGAAAAATTCCAGGGAAGATTTACTTAGCGTAGCACGGCCGGGCAGGCGAGAGGATAGGGTAATGGAGGGGGGGTAGGGAGGAGAGTCAAGAATGGGGAGAAATGGCTAAACTGTCAACAATGGATGGGAGTACAGATGAGATTAGGAGTGCTGACTAGTGTTGGACATTGGCAGTACTGATAGATGATACAAGCCCCCACTTGGAAGCCCGGGTGAATTCAAAATAACACAGAATCACAAAAGCGACGCCCCACGGTATGATCCCTTGCTCCGAAGGGTCACAAAAGTGACGCCCCGCGGTTAAGGGGTTAAGTACCTTGCTGATATCTCCCTTATTTATACCCTTCATCCACTTAAACACCTCAATTAAGTCTCCCCTTACTCTACGCCTCTCTAGTGAATGCAGACTTAGTCTTTTCAGTCTGTCTTCATATGACAGGTTCCGGACGTCATGTATCATTTTTGTCATTCTTCTCTGTACATTTTCTAACGAATTAATATCCATTCTATAGTAAGGACACGAAAATTGTACTGTGTAGTCTAAATGTGGCCTTACTAATGCTAGATAAAGTTTCAGTATTACTTTAGATGATCTATTGCTCACGCTTCTCAAAATAAATCCTAGGACCCTATTTGCTTTATTTCTCGCATAAATACACTGTTGCCTTGGTTTAAGGTCGTTACTAATCATAACTCCTAGATCTCTCTCGCATTCCGATTTGCTAATTTTTGTTATCTAAGCTGTATTTAGTATCTCCAATGGTCTTGCCTACTTTAAGTACTTTACATTTTTCAATGTTAAATTCCATTTGCCAAGTTTTAGACCATTTGGACAATGTATCGAGGTCTATCTATCTATCTATCTATTGCCAGACGCCTCAATCCCGTTTGGGGTGGCCACGAACAAATCGCCTCCAAGGCGCCCTGTCCCCCGCCATTTCACTGCCCTGCTCCCAACTCACACCCCCCTCTCTTATATACCTCTCTACCCCATCCCTCCATCTCATCCTCGGCCTCCCCCTCCCTCTTCCCCCCTCCACCTCACTCACATACACTCTCTTCGTCAGTCTTTCACCCTCCATCCTCTCCACATGGCCAAACCACCTCAGCGTGTTCCTCATAACGCTCTCTATCACATCCACATCAACACCACAACGTTCCTTTATATCCTCATTCGTCAGCCTATCTCTCCATGTGACTCCACAGGCTCCTCTTAGATAACTCATTTCCACTGCTCTCACTCTTGACTTGTGTCCTTCCAACAACGTCCAGGCTTCACTTCTGTACGTTAGAGTTGGTATCACAATACTGTCATGTAGTAACTTTTTCACTTCCATGCTCACTTCCCTGTTTCTTATCACTGCTTTCAAAGAACCAGCAACCTTTCTTCCCTGCTGCACCCTTTCAAGCACTTCACCCTCCAAACCTCCATCCTTACTCATTACACTACCCAAGTACTTAAACGCACTCACATTTTCCAATTCCTCACCATCCAACCTCACTGTACATTCACTGACTTCACCTCTCTCAAAGACCATCACTTTACTCTTCCCTACATTCACCTTCAGATTCCGTTTCTTACACACTCTCCCAAACTCATCCACCAAGCCTTGCAGCTCCCCTTCGTCTTCACTCAACAACACAGTATCATCTGCAAACAACAATACAGGGAGTTTCCAAACACTATCCTCTCTCACCAGGGACACTCCAACATCCACTACCCTACCATGTACCTCTTTTATTACCCCATCCATGTACAGATTGAACAACCATGAAGACATGACACATCCCTGTTTCAACCCAACTTTCAAAGAGAAAAATTCACTTAGTTCACCATCCACACGCACTGCAGCCTTCGCACTATCGTACATACTCTTCACAGCAATCAATAACTTCCCATCTACTCCATATATTCTTAACACTTTCCACAATCCTTGTCTATCCACCCTGTCATATGCTTTCTCCAAATCCATGAAAGCTGCATACAACTTCTTTCCCTTCTCTAGAAACTTTTCCACCAAAGATCTAAGAATGAATATCTGATCTACACAACCTCTTCCCTTCCTAAAGCCTCCCTGTTCTTCTCCAACTAATTTCTCTGTTCTTTCTCTAACTCTGTCAATAAGTATCCTACCATACACTTTTCCTATTATACTAAGAAGACAAATGCCCCTATGATTACCACACACTTCTTTTTCCCCTTTTCCTTTGTACAAGGGAATAATTATACCTGACTTCTAATCCTCCGGGACTCTACCTTCCTCCCAGGCTAATCTGCACATCTTCCACATCCATTCTACTACTATCTCTCCCTCATGCTTCAGCATTTCACCACACACTCCATCAATTCCTGGGGCTTTCCCCGATTTAACTTTCTTCATTGCTTCCACAACTTCTATCCTACTGATTTCTTCCTGTCTTCTCACCTCCCTCCTTCTCGCAGCCATTCCCCAGCCACTTATACTCGCATTACTTCCATCCTCTACGTTCAACAATTCCTTAACCCCTACACCGTGGGCTTGTTTACCAATGACTTGCGTGTCCCGCGGGGTTATTTGGGCTCCGACAGACTCTCAAAAAATATTTGCTAAAAATCAGTTATTAGTCCTAGAATAATAAAATTATATATGCTTATTGCACATACCTTCAGCTTTCTCCTGGAATGATTGTTGAGCCTTCGTCAGTTTCCGTAGGACTTGTGGAGACCTCTGAAGTAGGGTAACTAAGTCTCCACTTTACACTTCCCGACAACCCGTTATATGATTACCACAGCCAGATACAAACACTATAAACACTATTCTACCATTTTCAAGTAGTTTGGGATCCATACTAAAAAAAAAAGTGTGAAAGCAATGGAAATTACGAGCGCGTCTGATCGCTGCACTTGCGCTAGTTCGCTCTAGACACTCTGTCATTTATTATTCATAAAACCCCTCACACTTTATATTTCTATTACTATATCAAACTTATATATATCTGGAGTCTTTCTCCATAAGTTTCCTTCAGTCGTATTATTTTATTGTCACTGAAGTCATTCAATTTTTCAGTCAGTAAAATATGTAGAGAGCCACGGATTCACTCTCACTGTTATAACATAAATTAGTTGTACTCATATTCTTATATTACTAATTACTTACATTACTATTTACATATTTCTATTCAATTTTCAATATTTACCTTCTATTTTACTTACAATATGTTATTCACTGTCACTTTCAGTAAGATAAAACTATAATACACTGTTCAATCATATGAACTGAACATCCATTGCTTTCACCTGCTATTTACACATTATTTACACATTATTTCCAAATAATTCTGCTTCCACACTTGCACTGTTAGAACTGCTTCTGGCTGTGATAATCGAAGAAACAGGTTACACAGAGGGGAACCTGGCATTCAGCGCACTGCCAAGAGGTGCGTTTATGTTCAGGTGTGCGGCGTGTGGTATGCGCACATACCTGACACCTGCGAATCGCAGCCTTCCTTTTCCCTGTGGCAGGCATTAGCTCAAGTCTGTGCCGATCCATATACGCCCTCTGCTCAAGTCGGTCGGGAAGTGTAACTGGATGGCGCCTTGGAGTTGCTGCTTGCACTTTACCATATTTTTCCGGCAGCTGCTGGACACAAGTCCTGGCAAACAACCTCAGGGAGAAGGACTTGGGTGGCTTTACCTTCATCTTGTACAGGATGAAGGCGTTCAGCATCGTCATATCTATGAGATGCAGAAAAACTTTCCTGTACCACCTAGTATTCTTCCTGAGGCAGTCGATCTCACCAATCATCATGTTGGACTTGTCCACCAGCCGCATGTTGATATTATAGTCCAACACAGCATCGGGTTTCATCACAGGTTCGCCTGTCCTACGGTCGACTTTCCCACTGTCTCTCATCTCCCCCTTATGTACGGTGGTGAGCATGTGCACGACCCTCTTGTCATGCCACCGTATTGCCAGCATCTTCTTACACTTGCGTAGGTGCACGTCTCCTCACTGCGAGGTTCCCGCCTCTGGGAATTTGGGGAAGTGGGCACGATTACTTTTCACAGTGCCGCAGGAGCCAATGCCATGCTCAGAAAGGTATTTGGCAAGTTTCGGTGCTGTATAGTAGTTGTCTGTATACAGCACATGATTCCCACCAAAATACTTTTCTAGGAGCACTTTCACTACACAGCCTGAGAAGCCAAGGGGGTGTGTTTTATCGAGATCGACAGTGCTGGCTGAATATATGACGAAGTCAAGGATGTGCCCCGTCTTACAGTCGCACAGTACAAAGAACCTAATTCCAAAGCGATGGTGTTTGCTTGGAATGTACTGGACAAACCGAAGACGTCCTCTGAACAGAACCAAGGACTCATCAATGACAACCTTCTGAAATGGGTGGAAGAATGACATGAACTTATCCTTCATTCTGTTCAGAATCTCCCGGATCTTCCAGAGTGGGTCGGTTTGGGAAGGTACATCATTATCGGCAATGTGCAGGTTTCCCATGATGTTCCAGAAGCGATCTCTGGCCATGTACTTGTTGAAGGTCGGTGAGGGTAGTAAGGGATCCATGGACCAGTATTCTTCCAACTCATGCTTCTTGGAGTGTGGCATAAGAAGCATGAGGGTAAAGAACACATACAGCTCCTGCACTCCCAGCATGGTCCACTGTTGCATCTTGGCTGCACCTGTACCACTAGCAGCACGTTGTGATTCGAACCTGTTGGTCTCATCACATATGTGCTGCATGACTTCGTCATCTAGGAAGGCCAAAAGGTAGTCGACACACTCAGCATTTTCGTCCATAGTGAAGGCAGGCTGAACTCCTGACGAGCTCTCATCGAAAACCAGGTTTTTGGGGACAAAATCTGACCCTTCCGTCCACGCGAAGGCGTCCAGGATTCCCTGGCGTGGCGGTGGAGGGATGGTGGTGGTGGTGGTGGTGGAGGTTGGCTGAGAGGGAGGCTTATCTCTGTCAAGGTCACTCGCACTGACCCTAGGTTGCCGTACAGCACTAGCAGCCCTTACCCTACTAGCTACACTACTTTTCACTCTCTTAGATCTACCTCTACCTCTACGGCCGGCCTTCACTGTTGATGCTGGTGGTGACTCCGACGACGAAGACTCCGGAGATAACTCAGCCGACGATGATGACGAGATGAGTAAAGCAGGGCTTGGGGAACGGGGAGGTGAATGCTCTCGTGACTCATGGCGGGCTGGGTCACGTGGGGACATTGTTCTGGGGCTAACACGCCGCCTTTTCACTCCCTTCCCAAATTCTTGTCCTTCCTGCACTAAAGGCTCCTTTCCCTTGGAGCTAGACACTGATTCACTGGTAGGAGCACTTGTTGTCGCTGTTTCTGGCGCGATAACTTCACCCGGCTCATCACACGATTCACCGGAATTGTCAAAATCGCTGTCCATTATTATCATGGACAATTCAGCAAGTTCTCATGCCACTGCAGAGTCACTGAGGCCTTTCCTGCTTGCCTCAACACTTTTCTTGGGCGTAGAGGTCACGGGGCCCTTTGCAATGGGCGCAGAAGCGGCAGGAATGGCGGGGCGCGAGTGCGACATGTTGTCTCTGCAGTGGAGGACAAGGAACTAAATGCCGCGGCTTATCTGAGAAGGGAAGGGTTGACAATGACACTTTAGGCTGACTGCTGCTAACTTACAGGCTAATTTTTTATAGGTAGAAAATCTCGGCAATAAATAAAGAAATAGGTAGTTCCAGGTGAATGTAAATGTCATTTAGGAATCTCCCTTCCTTTCTGATATATATTTTTATTACAGACATCGTTTACAAGGCATAAATCAAAGGGGAAATTACCGTGGTAATGTAGCGAATGAATGCACGTGAGGTTTTGTCAGGTGATAATTAGGCAATTTCTGGATAATAACACTATTACTTACCTGTTTTTTTTTTGGTATATATTATTGGGTAAAAATATAGGGCATAGGGCTTATTTCAATGGATGAAATCTGTGGAAAAAGAAAAGGGGAAATTTCCGTAGCACAGCACGGCGTGGGAGGTGAGAGGAGAGGGTAATGGAGGGCAGGTAGGGAGGGGAGTCACGAAGGGGGTAAATTATCTGAGAAGGGAAGGGTTGACAATGACACTTTAGGCTTACTGCTGCTAACTTACATGCTAATTTTTTATAGGTAGAAAATCTCGGCAATAAATAAAGAAATAGGTAGTCCAGGTGAATGTAAATGTCAATTAGGATTCTCCCTTCCTTTCTGATATATATTTTTATTACAGACATCGATTACAAGGCATAAATCAAAGGGGAAATTACCGTGGTAATGTAGCGAATGAATGCACGTGAGGTGTTGTCAGGTGATAATTAGCCAATTTATGGAGTATAACACTATCACTTACCTTTTTTTGGGGGGTATATATTATTGGGTAAAAATATAGGGCATAGGGCTTATTTCAATGGATGAAATCTGTGGAAAGAGAAGGGGGAAATTTCCGTAGCGCAGCGCGGCGTGAGAGGTGAGAGGAGAGGGTAATGGAGGGCAGGTAGGGAGGGGAGTCACGAAGGGGGTAAAATAGCTATAATGTCAACAGTGGATGGGAGTACAGATGAGATTTGGAGTGCTGACTAGTGTTGGACATTGGCAGTACTGATAGATGATACAAGCCACCACTTGAGAGCCCGGGATAATTCAAAATAACACAGAATCACAAAAGTGACGCCCCGCGGTATGATCCATTGTAGCCGAGCGTCACGAAAGTGATGCCCTGCGGTTAAGGGGTTAAAGTGTTCTCTCCATCTGCTCACTTTTTCTCCCTTCTCCACTAGTAATCTACCATTTTTATCTTTCACTCCCCTGCTAACTTCACTTCCACCCTGTCTTACTCTTTTCACCTCTTTCCAGAACATTTTCTTACAGTCCCTCCACTTTACACTCAAATTCCTTCCAAATTCCTCACCCACTCTCTTCTTACTCTCTCTTACTAATCTTTTCACCTCTCTCTTTCTTTCTACATATAACTCTCTCTTCCGCCTCTCAACTTCTTCCACGCCCCTATTTCTCATCCATTCATTGTATGCTTTCTTCTTTTGTGCCACAGCCTGTTTCACCTCTTCAGTCCACCATGCTGTTCCTTGCACCCCCCTCCGTCTTGTCTTCCTTCCACACACCACGTCACATGCTGCACATACTTCTTCTGTAAATATCCTACACACACCTTCCACGTCTCCCATCTGCTCCAATTCATATTTGCCCAATCATTTCTCCACTTCTCTCTTATACTCTGAGTTTTTCTCATCCTCTTGTAACCTTTCCACTCTCCTTGCAACTACTCCTTCCTCTCGTCTTTCCCTTCTTCTATTTCTCCATTCTAATTGGACCTTGATTCTGGCCACCACCAAGTAGTGGTCAGAAAGTCCACTCCCCCAACCTCTATAAACTCTTGCATCCATTACACATTTTCGCATCCTTTCATCCATACACACATAATCAATCATTGCCTTCCTTTCATTCAGTTCACCACCCACCCTTCTCATCACTCGCCATGTATACCTGTGGATCATTTTATGCCTGAAGAGGGTATTGGCTACCAACAACCCCCTCCCAGCACAAATGTCCACTAACGCACTTCCATTCTCATCTATCTCAGCAGGCACACCCCACTCACCAACTATTCCATCCACCTTTGCATTCTCAACTTTACCATTCATATCACCGATCAAAAACACTCTCTCATTCCTTCCAAACTTTTCCATGCACACTTCTACATTTGTCCAAAACTCTTCTCTCACTCTTCTAGCACGATCTTGCGTTGGCGCAGACACACACACAATCGCCCACATTTGTATTCCAACTTTCAACTTTACCCACACAATCCTTGACCCAACTGATCCATACTGTCTTATGCTCTTCTTCCATCTTTTACTCACAACTATACATACTCCTTCCTTCGCCCTCTCATTCTCACCTACTCCTGCACATACGAGTATACCCCATCCATACTCCCATTCTCTCACACTTTCTCCTCTCCATTTTGTTTCAGTTATTCCACATACATCCACTTTCGCACCCTCAAGCACCTGGACAATCTCTCTCTCTTTCACCTCATCATTCGCTCCTCTTACATTCCAAGTACCCATTACCAAGTCCTTTGTCCGGTCCTGGGTTGTCATCGTTTGGTCAGTCCTTGTCCGAGGCTTATTGTTTGTTTTTTTAGTTAGTTGTTTTCCTCCAACCCTTTTAGTCGCCTTTTACGACAAGCAGGGATACTGGGGGAGTATTCTTGAATAACCCCCCTACCCCCAGGGGTATCGAGGTCTTTTTGTAAATTATGGCAATCGTCAGTCGAGTTAATGATATGCCCTATTTTTGTATCGTCGGCAAATTTGCTGATGCTGCTATTGACTCCTAAGTCTAGATCATTTATATATATGATAAATAATAAGGGACCGAGTACTGAACCATGTGGTACACCGCAAGTTACTAATCCCCAGTCCGACTTAGTTCCATTTATTAATACTCTCTGCTTTCGTCCTTTCAGCCAGGATTCTATCCATTTTAAGATATCGCCGTCTATACCGTGTGCTCGAACCTTTCTAAATAACCTTTCGTGTGGGACCCTATCAAAGGCTTTACTAAAGTCCAGATAAATAACATCGTAAGCTTTATCGCTATCTACTGCCTCATAGACCTCCGAGTAGAATGACAACAGTTTGTGAGGCAGGATCGTCCTTGCCTGAATCTGTTCTGACTTTCGTTTATAAGATTAAATCTTTCTAAGTGTTCTCTAATCTTATTTGCCAAAATTGACTCTAACATTTTTCTTACTATTGACGTTAGACTTATCGGACGATAATTCGACGCAGCTGATTTATCACCCTTTTTAAAGATGGGCACTACGTTTGCGGTCTTCCACGCCTCGGGAACTTCACCTGAACTTAAAGAGCCATTAAATAATGTTAAAAGTGGCTGACATAATTCTTCTTTGGTTTCTTTTATAATTTTTGCATATATATCGTCCTGACCTGGCGATTTTTGAGGTTTTAACTTATTAATTTCTTTCAATACGTCCTCCTTACTAATGGTTATTTTACTAAGAATATTTTCCGTATTCTCATCGTAAATATTTGCTGCTTGAGGGACCAGGTCTAGATTTTCCTTGGTGAATACTGATATGAAATAATTATTTAGGATGGAGCACATTTCTTTATCTTCAATGGTAATGTCACCTGACTATGTTCTGAGTGGTCCTGTCCTATGTTTATTTTTCGTTCAGTACATTCGGTACATTTGGGGTTTTCTTTTGATTCACTTGCAACCTTAATTTCACAATTTCTCTTTGTTTTTCTTGTCTCCTTCTTTACTTCTCTATTTAAAATCGTGTATCGGTTACGTAAGTGTTCCTTTCCACGTTTTATTTTTCTATATATTCCTTTCCTTTGGTCTATGAGAGATTTTAATCAGTTGTTTAACCATCTTGGTTCTGAATTATTCGTTCTAAACGGTTTTGAAAGGATATATCTATCTTGGCCTCCGTGTATTATATTTATTAACTCGTTATACTTCTCACTGGTCGAACGTCTCTTTGGTATTGGAGCTGAGTGAATTTCCGTCACCTGGACTACATTCCTATCTACCACCTCCCCCCTCACAGACACCTATCGGACATTCCCACGTGTTTCCTGCCTCACACCTATGACCTGGGGTTCCCCACTGACCTGACATTCCCTCAAATAGCTAATCTCCCTGTGGAATACCGTTCGAAAATAAGCTCTTAAGCCATCGAAATCTCCTAGACGAAAATTAGGAACGGTGGAAGTATTTTCAGTGGAACAGACATCCCAAATAAATTTGAACTTAATTTCTTCATGATCGCTATTTCCAAGTCGTCCACCAATCTCTATATCACTAATGATATTTTCTTTATTAGCTAAAACCAAATCTAGTATATTATTACCTCTGGTGGGCTCCCTGATATACTGATAAAGAAAATTATCTTGTACTACCTCTAGAAATTCCTCTGACTCTGCACACCCTGTCTGATTTCTCCAATCTATCCTTGGTAGATTAAGGTCCCCTACTATTATTACTAAGCTGGACTCTGATGCTTTCCTAATTTCCTCCCAAAGGTATTTACTATCAGCTCTACTTAATTTAGGAGATCTGTAAATTGCTTCTAAGACTAATTTCTCCCTATTGTTACTAATTTCGACGCAGACACTTTCTGTGTCCCTATTTACTTTAATGTCTGCTTTATTGTAACAGTTTAATGAATCCTTTCCATAAATAGCTACCCCTCCCCCCTTTCTTCCCTGACGGTTTGACATAAAAATATTATAGCCTTTTATCTGATATTCTGCTAAAAATTCTCGTGTGTCCGTATTCATCCAAGTTTCACTAATAACAGCAATGTCTATTATCTCTGTACAAATTAAAGCCCTCACATTCATCCATTTTATTACATAAACTCCGGCTGTTTGTGTAGTACACTTTCAGATTATTACTAGTAGTTATGCCTTTACCCTGGCATTTACTGTTATTTATTTTGTTACTAACTGGGAAACTCTTTACTTTACTAATATAACATTTTTTTGTACTATCGTTTATCGCCCTTCTATCATCGCTTGTTCTATCATCTATCATCGCCTGCTCAATTTGAGGTGCCTGAGTGGATGTATCTACACTAATGGTTGAACTTTTGTTCTTAATTTTGCAAGTATTTATGCATCTATCCAAACATGGTAATAATGATTTCTGAGTGTAGTTGCTGCAACTTCCTGTACACCTACTTCTCAACCTCGAAAAAATCCCTCCAACTCCCTATCTATCATTCCAGCTAAAACAGTAACTCCCTGCCTGCTAAGATGAGTCCCATCGCAACTATACAAGGCACTCTGTCCATAAAACCGGTCCCAGCTGTCTATGAAAGGTATTGCATTATCTTTGCAATACCTTTCAAGGCGGCAATTAAACCCTATTGCCCTACTCAACCACTCTCTTCCCACCCGCCACCTGGGTAAAATACCAAGCACTACAGGGGTTCCTCCCCTCTCCCTAACCTTTTCTAACATCACCTTGTACCTTTGCCACAGTACCTCACTCTTACGGCTACTAATATCATTGCCTCCTACACTGAGGCACACAGCGGGCTTGTCACCACCATCCTCCACGATATTTGAAAATTTTTCTATCAGATTAGCCACCCTGGCCCCTGGAAGACACACATGTTTAGCGAGTGGAGTATACATGGCCCTGTTCAGATATCTCACCTGGGAGTCTCCAACAACAGCAACATTTTTCTTACCTTTCTTGTTCTGATTATACTTACCTGTACTGGAAGTTCTCTCACCGTCCTTCTCTGCCTTCCCTGCACATTCGTCCCGTAGTGCGTCGAAGGCATTAGTGGTCTTAACTTCCGTTTGCTTCTTAAGAGTGAACTTCGTTGCATCCTTGTTAACTAGTGTCCAACCTTCAGCCTTTTTCTCTTTCTCCTCCAACATCTCCTCCAACAATTCCCTCATTTGTGCCTTCTCCTGCCTGAGAATTTGTACCTCCCGCTTCAGTTCGAGAAGTTCCTCCTTTAATTCAAGGTAGTCCTTTTCAATACCTGCAGTGGGGACATTACGCACAAATTCACACAAGGTAGCACAGCACTATCACGGGTCACTACGGGTCACCACAACACACTAGCACAGCACTTTCTCGGATTACTAGCACAGCACTATCGCTGATCACTACAACACACTAACACAGATCACTAAAACACTCTAGCACAACACTACCACAGGTCTCTAGCACGTCTGAGCAGACTGACCTCACGAGAGCGACTGACTGACCTCACGAGAGTAGCCGAAGTCGCTGCACAATGTGTTTGTGTGCATAAATATTATTTCATCGGTAACACAAGACCTACTGATGCGGCGTTAGTGCCCAATCTTGCGTCAGCACATACATGTTATCCTTCCCATTGCATGCATTTCACTACCTTTTTCACATCAAAAGTGAAGGCAGAAGGAGTGGGAGAAATGTTGCTTAGACTGTTAGCTAGTGGCTAATGCGAGCCTATGCCTGTTGGCGGCTCACCAATTCGGAGGGAGAAAGGAAGTAGGGAGGGGAAGGTTGTGGTGGGATGGGGGGCGGCTGAAAATACATTTTCTTGAAAAAAAATTACACGAGCTCAAAAACAAAAAAACATGATAAAGAACGTGAAAGTTTGTCTTTTGATCAGGAGATATGAACAGTGGAGGGTTTTTTGCAATAGTCGATTTTTTTTTTTTTTTATAGCTCATGTCAATTTCCTGAGGAAAAGATTCTTAGGATGAAAATGACAGTATCTTGTTTTTGTGACATATAGGTATCTTTCATATAAAGATCAATGTGTGTGTGTGTGTGTGTTTGTGTGTATGTGTGTGTGTGTGTGTGAGAGAGAGAGAGAGAGAGAGAGAGAGAGAGAGAGAGAGAGAGAGAGAGAGAGAGAGAGAGAGAGAGAGATTTTTATTGGTTTTGACGACGGTTGAAATTATCGATCGCCAAGGGATTGGGGAGGGTGGCATGAGGTCACGCAATTCAGGCAGATTAGGTATATATTTTTTCGTCATCAAATGATTAAACTGGTACTGTCCTGCACTAAAAAAAATATTTTTACAATTTTCTCTATATATATGGATTCTCATCTTATAGTTTTTTTCATTTGTACGACTTTTTACTTTCATTCCATTTTACTGTGTGGTTATTTCTTTTTCCTTATTTCTTCATTGGTTAGGATTTTTTTTT
>NC_136967.1:42748120-42753120 GCF_032717465.1 Coenobita brevimanus
ACATAGAGTTACACAGATACACAGACCACACAGACCTTACGGTCCCTACGAGGTGGTCCGACCTTAATCCTAATATAGTGCATAGGAGGAAGAGAAAAGGATAGCACAGCAGAAGGCTCTCTCCCCCACCCTCCAGGCCCTCCGGCATTTGCCGTACAGGAAACAAGAGAGGAAATAATACCTTGCAGGAATGAAAAACCTGAAGGAATTTTATAGGATCGCCAGAAAGTAGAATAATATGGAAGAGGAAAATTTGGGCATACAGCCACATACCTACTCTATGCATGCAATTTTTTTTTTTTTTTTCAAAAGATGAATAGAATGTTTATCTGTTAAATATATTCTAAAATATTGTCTGTGTCTAACAGACACATGAATGCAGACGGGAATATGCAATAATTGCTCCATCCTAACTAAACGATACCAATTGCGTCGAGATACATGTCCAGTCTCTTTTTAAATATATTTATGGTACCACTCTCAGTCACACTCCCAGGGAGTTTATTCCATTCGCTTACAACAGAGTAAGTGGAGAAGTTTTTGGTTGTATCAAGATTAGCCCTCCTTGCTTGCAACTTCATACCATTTCCTCGAGTTACAGTCTCGGCAATTACTGTGAATAGCTTGCTTGAATCAGTATTACTAAAGCCTTTTAGAATCTTAAAACATTCAATCAGTTGTCCCATGAGTCTCCGTTTTCTAAGAGAGAATAGGTTTAATTCCCTGAGTCTCGAGGTATGGTTTATTCCTCAGGGACGGGGTTAACTTGGTAGCCCTACGCTGGACCGCTTCAAGTATTTCTGTATCTTTAATTAGGTGAGGAGTCCAAAATTGCACTGCAAACTCTAAGTGTGGCCTGACTATGCTTTTGTATAGGGGGATTACAATATCATTGCTTTTATATGTAAAATGTCTTTTGATGAAGCCTAGGGCCCTGTTGGCTTTATTGGCGGCAGAGATACATTGATTCGAACATTTCAGATCGTCTGAAACTAGTACGCCTAGATCTTTAACTAGTGAGGACTTGCTAATGATTTGGCCCTTCATTTCGTAATGATACCTTTTGTTTTTCTTCCCACATTGCAGTACCTGACATTTGCTTACATTGAAGGGCGTTTGCCATTTTTCTAACCAGCTGATAATTTTATTAACGTCATTTTGAAGGCTAATTCAGAGAGAGGGAGAGAGAGAGAGAGAGAGAGAGAGAGAGAGAGAGAGAGAGAGAGAGAGAGAGAGAGAGACATTTTTATTGGTTTAGACGACGGTTGAAATTATCGATCACCAAGGGATTGTTGAGGGTGGCATGAGGTCATGCAATTCAGGCAGATTAGGTATATATTCTTTCATTATCAAATGATTAAACTGGTACTGTCCTGCACTAAAATAAATATTTTTACAATTCTGTCTCTATATATGGATTCTCATCTTATAGTTTTTTTCATTTGTACGACTTTTTACTTTCATTCCATTTCACTGTGTGGTTATTTCTTTTTTCGTATTTCTTCTTCACTCTCTGTCTCTGTCTGTCTGTCTGTCTCTGTCTGTCTGTCTGTCTCCGTCTGTCTGTCATTCTGTCTGTCTGTCTGTCTGCCTGTCTGTCTGTCTGTCTCTCTCTCTCTCTGTCTGTCTATCTCTCTCTCTCTCTCTCTCTCTCTCTCCCCAGATATATACCTTGCATGCGATTACTATTCCCTTTTCATGTTCAGGATTTGCTACCTATGTGATTCTTTAGCCAAAGTCTTCTTGCATGTACACATTATAATAACATAATATGTGACACTGCATTCTCCTTCCCTTGCTTTCTCTTTGTCTCAAAAACTAATCACAAATAATTGCCCTACCTGCGACCTATCCTGTTCTTGACCATTCAACCACACCTGTCCAGGTGAGTGTTGCCAACATTGCGTTCTTTATTTTATACTGCGGGCAGAGTATTCTTCATGTGGTTAATATTTTTTTATTTATTTATTTATTTTTTTTGAGAACGAGTTGTGCAAATTTTTGTGCACAAAATCATTACTAACAGAAGCCGCTGCACAATGTGTTTGTGTGCATAAAAATTTAGTTCATCGATAACACAAGACCTACTGATGCGGCGTTAGTGCCCAATCTTGCCCCAGCACATACATGTTATCCTTCTCATTGCATGGATTTCACTACCGTTTTCACATCAAAAGTGAAGGCAGAAGGAGTGCGAGGAATGTTGCTTAGACTGTTAGGCAGTGGCTAAGGCAGGTCTTTGCCTACTGGCGGCCCACCAAGTCGGAGAGAGAAAGAAGGCACTGTGGAAGGCAGCTGAAAATACCTTTTCTTGAAAAAAATGTCACGAGCTCGTAAAAATAATATCTTGAGAGACAACGTGACAGTTTGCCTTTTGGTCAGGAGACATGAACAGTGGAGATTATGTTCCAATGGCTTTTTTATTTTTTTGATGCTCATGTCAATTTCCTCAGGAAAAGATTCTTATGATGAAAATGACATGGTCTTGTTTTTGTGAGAAATTTGTTATCTTACATATGGAGATCAATGTGTGGGAGAGAGAGAGAGAGAGAGAGAAAGAGAGAGAGAGAGAGATTGGTGTAGACGACTTTTGAAATTATCGATCACCAAGGGATTGGGGAGGGTGGCATGAGGTCACACAGTTCAGGCAGATTAGGTATATATTCTTTCATCATCAGATGATCAGGTTGGTACTCTCCTGGACTAAGAGTAATATTTTTACAATTCTCTATATATATGGATTCTCATGTTATAATTTTCTCATTTGTACGACTTTTTACTTTCATTCCAGTTCACTGTGTGGGTATTCCTTTTTTTCATATTTCGTCTACACTCTGTTTCCGTTTCTGTCTGTTTGTCTTTTTTTTTTTTTATGCGAGGAAGAAGGAACCAAAGGCCATGAGCCCGCAGTAACAGTTCCCTCCAAGAGAAAAACAAAATATAATAGAGAGCCAAATTCAAGATCCGATCATTTTGAGATGCCTGGACACACTACGTTTGAAAGACTGGAGATTATAGGCAGGAGGAAATACAGACAGAAGGAGACAGTTCCAGAGCTGACCTGTTGCATAAATGAAAGACTGGGAGTAACGGTTAACTCTTGCATTAGAGAGTTGGACAGAAAAGGGATGAGAGTTTGCTGCCAGACGGGTGCTACGCGCCCGTCGTAGAGGTGGAATAATGCAAGCAGACAGTTCAGAGGAGCAGTGACCATTAAAGTAGCGATAGAAAAGAGATAAAGATGCAACAGTGCGGCGAAGAGACAGAAATTGAAGGGAGTCAGTAAGAGGAGGAGAGTTAATGAGACGAAAAGCCTTTGACTCCACCCTATTGAGAAGAGCTGTATGTGGGGAGCCTCCCCACACATGAGAGTTGTACTCCACACAGGGGCGGATAAAACCCCTGTATAGAGTCAACAATTGTGCAGGGGTAAAGAAAGAGCGGAGTTGGCTTAGCACACCCAATTTCTTGGAAGCAGATTTTACAAGAGATGTAATATGATCTTTCCAAGATAAGGCCCGAGTAAATGAAACCCCAAGCATGTTCAAGGATAATGCAGGATTAATCTGAATATTATTAAACATTAGTGGGTATACCTGTGGAAGATTTTGTCGGGTTGATAGGTGTAAGAACTGAGTCTTAGATGCATTAAAGACAACCATATTATTTTTACCCCAGTCAGAGATATGAGCCAAGTCAGACATTAGGTGTGCCATAGCCTCATCCCTTGTTTCTTGAAGTAACTGTTGAGATGGGCGTTGCGGGAACCGAATGGAAAGGTGAAGGGTGGAGTCATCAGCGTATGAGTGGATAGGGTTAGATGTACAGCTTAGAAGATCATTGATGAATAAAAGGAAGAGAGTTGGTGATAGGACAGAGCCCTGAGGAACACCACTGTTGATAGATCTAGGAGAAGAACGATGGCCGTCTACGACAGCGGCTATAGAACGACCAGAAAGGAAGCTAGCGATGAAGGCACAGATAGAAGGATAGAAACCGTAGGAGGGCAGTTTTGAAATTAAAGATTTATGCCAGACTCGATCGAAAGCCTTTGAGATGTCAAGTGCAATGGCAAAGCTTTCGCCAAAGTCCCGGAAGGAGGATGACCAGGAGTCTGAAAGGTAGGTGAGAAGATCGCCAGTGGAGCGTCCCTGACGGAACCCATACTGACGATCGGAAAGAAGGTTGTGATAGGAAAGATGCCTTAAAATTTTTCTATTAAGAATTGACTCGAAAACTTTTGAAATACAGGACGTTAAAGCAATTGGACGATAGTTGGAGGGTTGGGAGTGGTCACCCTTCTTTGGGACTGGCTGAATGAGAGCAAACTTCCAGCAAGAAGGAAAGGTACAAGTTGAAAGAAAAAGGCGAAATAGTTTGCCTAGGCAGGGTGTAAGCACAGAAGCACAGTTATTGAGAACAACAGGAGGGACCCCATCAGGCCCATATGCCTTGTTAGTACTGAGGCCAGTAATGGCAGAAAATACATCAACTGAAGAAATTTTAATGTCAGCCATGAGGAAGTCAGAGGGGGGAAGTGATGGAGGAACAGCACCGGAATCGTCTAAGGTGGAATT
Source organism: Coenobita brevimanus (assembly GCF_032717465.1). NCBI lineage: Eukaryota > Metazoa > Arthropoda > Malacostraca > Decapoda > Coenobitidae > Coenobita > Coenobita brevimanus. Next base: position 42,752,698 of record NC_136967.1, read on the forward strand.
GGAGGAGAAAGACTGTGCGAAGAGATCTGCTTTATCAGTAGAAGAAATAGGTACAGAACCATCAGAGTAGAAAAGAGGCGGGAAGGATGATGAGGTAAAGTTGTTAGAAAGATTTTTGGCAAGGTGCCAGAAGGAGCGGGAAGAATTCGAGTTGGAGAGTTGAGAGCATTTAGTATGGATGAAATTATTTTTAGTAGAGCGAAGAACAGACTTAGCACGATTCCGGGCAGAAACGTAAAGATTATGTGATTCAGGGGTGGGTTGGCTCCGGTACCTTTTGTAGGCCTTCTCCTTGTTGCGGACAGCATTAGAACAATCGTGATTAAACCAAGGCTTTCTTGCGTTAGTCAAAGGACATGAGAAAGGAATGTATGCTTCCATGCCCGAGAGAATAACCTCTGTAATGCGCAAGGCACACTCAGA
>NC_136967.1:42755620-42895832 GCF_032717465.1 Coenobita brevimanus
TCCTGCCGGCTTCGGCTGGAGGGTTTAGAGGGCAGGGGAGAGCCTTCTTCTTTGCTATTCTTATCTCATTCTAGTAGTTCAGTTACTCTTCTAGGAGCTGCCTAGCATGGGCCAATCGGCCTACTGCAGTTATCCTCTCTTCTTAAGTTCTTATGACGACCAAGGACCGTGCAAAGGACATGGTAATTGGGACATGGAATGAAAGGGGAGCGAATGATGAGTTGAAAGAGAGAGAGAGATTGTTCAGGTGCTTGAGGGTGCAAAAGTTGATGTATGCGGAATTACTGAAACTAAATGGAGAGGTGAGTGTAAGAGAATGGGAGTATGGATGGGGTATATGTGCAGGAGTAGGTGAAAGTGAGAGGGCAAAAGAAGGAGTATGTATAGTTGTGAGTAAAAGGTGGAAGAAGAGCATAAGAGAGTATGGATCAGTTGGGTCAAGGACTGAGTGGGTAAGATTGAAAGTTGGAATACAAATGTGGGCAATTGTGTGTGTGTATGAGCCAATGCAAGACTGCGCAAGCAGAGTGAGAGAAGAGTTCTGGACAAATGTGGAAGTGTGCATGGAAAAGTTTGGAAGGAATGAGAGAGTGTTTTTGATCGGTGATATGAATTGTAAAGTAGGGAATGTGAAGGTGGATGGAATAGTTGGTGAGTGGGGTGTGCCTGCTGAGATAGATGAGAATGGCAGTGCATTAGTGGACATTTGTGCTGGGACGGGGTTGGTGATAGCCAATACCCTCTTCAGGCACAAAATGATCCACAGGTATACATGGCGAGTGATGAGAAGGGTGGGTGGTGAACTGAATGAAAGGAAGGCAATGACTGATTATGTGTGTGTGGATGAAAGGATGCGAAAATGTGTAATGGATGCAAGAGCTTATAGAGGTTGGGGGAGTATACTTTCTGACCACTACTTGGTGGTGGCCAGAATCAAGATCCAAAGAAGATGGAGAAATAGAAGAAGGGAAGGACAGGAAGAAGGAATATTTGTAAGGAGAGTGGAGAGGTTACAAGAGGATGAAAAAAAAGGCAGAGTATAAGAGAGAAGTGGAGGAACGACTGGGCAAATATGAATTGGAGCAGATGGGGGATGTGGAAGGTGTGTGCAGGATTGTTATGAATCCATATTATAATTACAAATCATAATAGATAGATAGATAAATAGATAGATAGACAGCTCCATGCGAGCCTGGGAAAGGGAAATGATCTTGCAAGTTAACAGAGGAAATGTTGACGACACGTAGGAAGTAGCAATATCAGGAGATGATGTAGGTAGTGTGTCTGCGAGATAGCAGGCGAACAAAGCCCTAGTGACATACACACATACTCACACACAGGTTTCTGGAACTTTCCAACCACAGTGTAACACACGTGACACGACCCCTGTTTCACCAGAATTTAGGAAAGAGAGCTCAGAAGGAGGCTAGCATTTGAACAGACAGGTAGTGGAGAGAGTGAACAAGAAAGAGGGGCTCAACTAGACTTACTTATTATATTGTCTCTGTAAGACATACCCTGCTCAACTTAGATTTCTCTGAAGATAATAAATTATGATCAACTCCTGTATTCATCTTTAATTCCTACTACAAGAAATCGAGAGTGACAACTAAACCACAAAACTTCTCTACAAATAACTACAAAGTCTTTTATGACATTATTTCTAAGTCTTTCATGACATTATTTGGTGGTCAGTGAAAGTACAGACCTCGTCTTCGAATCAACAGTGAATTTCTACAAAAGCAGGCGACACTCTACAAGATTAGCTTCAGTTCTACGGTGAATTCCTACAAAATACAGCCTACAATGCAGATAGCCTACAAGTCTACAAAACAACTCTATAATCTTTACGTAACTTCAAGCAGCAGCAAGAAGAATAAAAAACAAAGCAAAAGAGAAAAAACCAAAGCAACAAGCAAACAAACCCCCACCACTCTCTCCCGCCTACCTCCATCGCTGACGCAGAGGTCAAGACACACAGCAAAACACCAGAGCCACATTTTTAACGCGACTTACTCACCTTTCTTCACCCAGCTTACGCATGGCTACTCAGTATTCACCACAGCTACCAGTGTGGGAAGCCGACGTCACCATGTGCTGAGATGATATCACAACGTGAGTTTGCCACGCCAAGCCAAGTGTGACTGACACCAGGCACTTCTCACCCACTACTCATTACTCATTATTCACATAGCTCCTACTCATACTCATTTATTTCCACAGTATTGAGTTGGAAATTCGACGTTCTATGCTGAGGTTTGCCTGTGACAGCTGTTAACCACCACAAGCACCAGGCCATGGAATTTCCTGAGCAATATCGTCCATCAACACAGCACTAGAATTATCAAGAGATCTTCAATCAACCCTGGATTTTTCTTCCGAGATTGACTTTTGCATCGACACACCTCTACGATCTGTATCAAGTGGGTGAAATTATACTTACTCATTTCTTCTCAGTGCTAAAATTAGCTATATTCAACTTCTTTACTTATTTCCATATATACACTTATACACTCACTATCTATCATTTATTTCAACTTATTTACTCATCTATTTTGTTAGGACATAAATAAACAAAAGGCGTATTTCGTAACACCATATCTTAATGACAGGAATATTTTCTCCACCACCCATGTTAATACCAGATGACACACAATTAGCCACAACAACAGATTCACAATTAAGAGAGCACCAAGGCAACACACCCCTTGTACAAACCTCACTACAAATTAAAGACCAAGAATCAAATACGGCAGTTCCAGGTGATGAGTGGGAAACCCTCTCTGACGTAGCAAGTGAGGACTTTGTCGCTGACTTGCACACGTATGCCAATACACTTAACAGGGTTCACCGTTCCGGCCGAATATGTTCCACCATTCCCTCACACAACGATAAACAAGTCCAAGTTAAATTAACAGAGCAAACAGTGAAAATGAATCATGAAACAAATACCGCAGATCTAACAACCCCACCCCATGTGTACGTGTACCATGAAGATAAAACTGCCCCAAAATTCTCTGGCACAGTAAATGATCGCATTGATGCTATTTCATTAGTCAGTCAGTGCGAACAAATGTTCATCAAGCGCCACATACTAGATGAACAAGAGAAAATTGCCATTTTTTCATCTTGCATAAGCCAGGAAAGATGTTCAGCAAGCAATATATTGAGATCAGACAAGCTCCTTAAAGCTAGGACATATGATGAATTTAAAACTGAATTTTTGAAGAAATTTTCTGGAGGTATGAACTTCTTGCCAGGCATAATTCCAGAATTACATAAGATTGTATATCTTGTAAGGGAGCACACTACAAACCATGTGCTCAGTGAAATAACTGCTGATGTCTCCACAATCAAAAGAACATTGTTAGTTACTTTGGAAAACTCAAATTGGATAACAGATGATGGAAAGATGTCCCCAGACCTCGTCGTGGACATCATTGGTTATGTAGCTGCCTTGTGTAAATTACCTGATAGGACCCTTAAGATCGCCAAGACGATCGCATACACCCCAGGCATGTGCTTACTAGACTTAATGAATGAGGTAGAGATGCAGTGTAGTAAAGCAGGTATGGTCGACACACCCGCACATTCTAGTAGAATGAGAATACCTGAGACAGTATCAGCTGTGAAAACATCAACACCGACCCCAAACAGAGAACAAAATCGATCGCGACCTGAAAGCAGGCAGAGCAAACAACCAAACGTGACGAGGGCTCGATCACAAACACCAGGCTACAGGCAGTTTCATAAGTTTTCGCGCAGCCCAAGCAGGTCTCACGCCATAAACAACACTACTTATGGGAAGTCACCTCGTAGGTCACACTCAAGGGATAGGTCCATTCTATGTCATTATTGTGCAAAACCAGGACACACAAGGTATGAATGCTTTATCAAAGCAAAAGAGGACAGACAAAAGACACAAGGATTTGGTCCTTACTGTAGGCATCATAGATACCAAGGGCACTGGACCAGTGACTGCAAAACAGTAGAAAAAATTGTGTCCATGTTCAAATCGGGGGAAGACCAAGTCATGACAAAAAAACGAACAAACATAAAGAAAAACAAGTCTAAAATTCACATAGGAGGCATGTTGGGAAATGAGTGTATCTTGATACCAGCTGTATGTGAGGATCAAAACGTTTCCTTATTTTTAGATACAGGCTCTCCAGTGAACTTAATAACACATGAAGAAATAAACAGAATTCTTAAAAATAAGAAGAAAGTAACTTTTCTGGATGAAGCTGATTTAGATTTATATACGGTAGATGGAAACCAAATTACAGTGAAAGGTATGAAAGATTAAATATCAGTTTCACAGAGACTACAAGACCATTCTCTGCATTTTTCTATATCGTTGAAAACTTAGCAATTAAAGCTCATATGTTACTGGGCTTAAGATCCATGAGAGCAGAGAACCACAAATGAATGGAATAGACTTTGACAATGAATTCATAGAGGAAATACCATCAGAGCCCTCACCGATTGGTAAAAGAGAGCCAAAAAGAATTGGTAATATTAAAGGCTTAAACAAACATACACAAACAGATGAGTGTATAGATCCACTCCCACCACCAGCCTCATCCTCCAGAATTAGTGATCCAGATAACAGTACTGATTTATCAATTTTTCCAGCACATCTCCCCAATGATTTAGTTATACTACCTAATTCCTACATGAAAGTTACCATAAAGAGTAAGTTACGGAATAGTACTGTTCTTGTCTTAGAAGAATTAAGTAAAGGGATTGTCAGTAGAAAACGCATTATGTCAGATGAACGATGAAGGGCAAACTCAGATATTCATAATTAATCACATGAATGGGGAAGTTCAGTTGAAAAAGGGGACTTGCATAGTTAATATTGAAAAATGTCCTGCCCCTGTGAAGGAAATAGTTATAGCTGGAGTGACAAGTGAGATAAAATCTACGGATAGAGAAAGAATAAAAGAGAATTTAATTCACTCAGGTGAATTTGATGAAGAAAATGATTTGTTAACCCTGATGGAAACACACAGGGACACCATAGCATTACCCGGAGAACAATTAGGGTGTACTAACCTGATTAATCACATGATTAATGTGCACCCAGAAACACCACCAATTTTCGTACCAGCTTACCGCATACCACACTCCCAACGTACACTTGCAAATCAGTATGTCGATGAAATGTTAAAACTTGGAATTATTGAGCCTTCAGTCTCCCCGTGGAATGCCTCATTATTCTTCGTGCCCAAACGAAATGAAGAAATGCGTGTGGTAGTAGATTACCATAAACTAAATAATCACACAATCCCAAACCGATTTCCCATGCCATTGCTAAGCGACGTTCTACAGAATATTGGACCTGAGAATAACATATTCTCAACCATCAATCTCCTAAACGGCTATTATCAGATCCCGGTTTCGGAGGAGTAACGTAAATACACTGCCTTTTCCACAAACAGAGGCCATTACCAATATAAAAGAATGCCAATGGGACTGAGGACAGCCCCAGGCACATTCCAGCGTCTTATGAATTACGAATTGTCCGGAATTTTAGGACAAGGAATATTTGTTTATCTTGACGATATTATAATCGCAACGAAGAATATTAAGGATCATCTCAGGAAATTAGACTTACTCTTACAAAAGCTTAGTGATGCTAGTTTAAAAATTAAGCTTTCTAAATGCAAATTTTGCTTTAAGGAAATAAATTTCTTAGGCCACAAATTAAGTTCTAATGGTATTCACACCACTGATGACAAAATATAGGCAGTGAGAGATTTTCCTGAACTCACTACGACTGACGAAGTTAGACAATTTTTAGGTCTGGCTGGGTACTATAGGTCATTCGTACCACAGTTCTCTGATATAGCCTTTCCTCTATTCCAACTACTCAAAAAAGATGCTATATTCCAATGGGAAGAAGAACAAAAAAGGGCATTTAACAATCTACAAATTAAACTAACAAATGCACCTTGTTTAGCATATCCAGATTACACAAAATCATTTCTTATTTGTACAGACGCATCAGTTAAAGGATTAGGGGCTGTACTGATGCAGGAAGATAAAAGAGGAAAAAATCAACCAATTGCATTTGCCAGCAGACAAACAAGAGGTGCAGAGAAAAATTATTGCACTACAGACTTAGAGGCACTTGCAGTGGTTTTTGCATTACAAAAGTTTCGAGATTTGGTATATGGTTACGAAATCCATTTAGTTACCGACCATAAACCACTAGTGGGTATGTTTAAAGAAAAACTCCTCTCTGGGAGGAGAGCAAGATGGAAATGTACAGTTGAAAACTATAATGTATAAATTCATTATATACAAGGTAAAATGAAAATAGTAGCTGACGCATTATCTAGGAACCCGAACACAACTCGGGTCGCGGCATTAGATCTCAAAGGAAATATCCCAAACCAAGATGATATCGCAAAGGCACAAAGACTTGACCCAATATGGTCTAAAGTTATATACAAGTTAGAAAGTGGAGATGACATACAATTACCCAAACTGCATGTCCCACTCGAACAATTCACAATGGTCAATAATACATTATACAAGATTAACTCTAAACAACCAAAACGCCAAAGAAATACTAACCAGTTGGTAGTACCTAATGACATGATACCCCAAGTATTACGAACGATACACGATAGCCCACATGCAGGACATACTGGAAAGGATAAGACATTCAAACAAGCCCAGTTGTTATATTACTGGCCTTCATTACGAAAAGATATATACAGATGCGAATCATGTGGGAAACACAAAGGATACCCAATCACACCTGCACCGATGGGTAATTACCCTGTACCACATCAACCATGGGACGTTGTCGCTGTTGATTTACTCAAGATGCCATTATCATACAGTAATAACCTATACCTATTCGTAGCAACGGATCATTTTTCCGGTTATGTCATTTTAGCTCCAATTAAAGATAAAACAGCAGAGACAGTAGCAAAGGCAATAACAGATAATGTAATATGTCGCTTTACTACCCCAAAGGTACTAATAAGTGACAATGGAGGAGAATTTAATTATGAGACCTTACAAGAAATATGTAAACAATACAACATCAAAAAGGTTAACGTTTTAGCCTATCACCCAGCATCGAATGGGTTGGTAGAGAGACAAAACAAAAAAGTATTAGATGTGCTACGCACATATCTCAGTGAAAATTATGCAAGCTGAGATGATTGGAATCCCAGAGTAGAAGCCTCAGTTAATGGATCTATAAATAAATCCATAGGTGACACACCACATTTCATTATATAAGGGACAGATAAAAAACTACCATATGAGCTCCTAGAAGGTGACAGTCTGCCCATATACAATTACGATGATTACTCTAAACTCCGTTTACGTGAATTCCAGGACATACACAAGAGTCAAAAGACAATTAACGATGTCCAAGGAAGAAATGACGGAGGCATTTAACAAGAAGGCAAGAGATTCATCTATCAGCTTAGGAGACATTGTTTATGGTATCATTCATACGAGAGACAATAAATTATCCCCAAAATTTGAGGGCCCATACAGAGTAATTAACATAAAAGCAAACAAAGTTTTAATTAAGTCACTGTCAAGTGGCGAAGAGAAACAAGTTCATATTGACCATTTAAAACGAGTTTCAAGGGAATTATCCAATAATTATTCAGCATCGGATACAACCGAACAGGCGAACATACCTCAAGAAACCAAGCAAGAACACAACAATGATTCCAAAAAGAAATTAAGGTCATATACCAAACAATCGAACATAGGTGCAATTGTTCCAATAAAATCTACAGTACATCATTTACGGAATTAAATATCGATTTAAGCTCCTTCTATAAATGAAATAACAATCAACCGTAACGCACATCATTACTATCATCGACCACAGCATGACCATATTAGGAAATTAATGGATTTTTTTCGGTAGGTTACGATGAAGGAACTTATGCTATGGCTTCTCCTCTACATAGCAAGAGGATATGCGCACTTAGACCCCCAACACATAGTACGACAAGGATGCCTCATAGCTCCAACGGCCACGACTACAATCGTTAAAGACGTCATGAGTACTGAAATAAGTCTAGATTACTTGTATGACTTACCTACTTATCTAGACAATCTTGCGAAGCCTATGTGAACTCTGGACCTCATGATAGGAAACTATGTTTCACAAGCACATAACACAAAGGAAGTGAATGATATGGTAAAGTTAGCGAAATGGGAACTAGAACAGGCAAAGTCAACTATGCTCATCATGATCCAAGATCTTCCATCTTATGGAACGGAGGTACTGAGCGACAGGAACAACATCACACGTACTCGCCAAAAGCGCGGTTTGTTCGACCTGGGTGGCACAGTTCTTGGGAACATCTTTGGATTGGCTACAGAGGATGACCTTAAAGAAAACAACAAATTTAATAAAATAGCTCAGGTACTAACATACCAAGATAAATTCATCACAGGACAGAACTCAGCAATGAAGACAATTGTGAAAAATCTGAACAAGGCAGAAAACATAGCTCTCGAAAGTGTAGATAAAATAAATGAAATGGAAGGAAACATTACACTTTTCCAACACTTCTCCATCATCACAGAACATATTGACACGATTCTACTACAATTAGACAACACTAGAGATCGTTTCAGGGCACTTATGCAAGGAATTTCGAATGCTGGTGATGGCAAGATCACAATTGACTTACGTCCAGTTCATGAGCTACGTCAGATAATTAGTCAAGGCATACATAAACATAAATTGAAGCCGTTGTTCCGCAGTAGGGAATTCATGCAATATTATCCATATTTAGAAGCAACACTAACATCAACATAAGTAGTAGTTCATGTACCATTCATAACTGAAGACCTGTTCACAGTATACCAAATACACCCCTTCCCCTATAAAAATAACAACACTTTGGTCATCATCAACATCAACACAGACACCGAACTCATCATGGTCTCCAAGAGACGGGACACTGTCACTTTCGCAAGTGAATCAACGATTGAACGAAAGTGCCGCACATCCTTACATGCTGTTCATCTTTGTCCTGCGTACATTTTCACGTTTCAGCCTACTGATACAGTCCCTTGTGAAATGGCTATCATCAGAAATGACAATATTCATAATCACTGCAACTTCACTTTTGCTGCAGATAAACTTGTACACCATCAACGCATCGGACACTCAGTTTTTTTTATTTCACTCAAAACACATCAGTTTACATAGTCTGTCCAGATATACCACCAGCTCATACTTCAGCTTCAGGATTATACATAGCACCAGACTACTGTGTGGTATTTACACCAGCCATGTCTACTTTATCCACCATCAATCACTACGCCATCCTCAATCATACACACAAACATTTCCACCCACTGCCCGATATGGACTTAAACATGAGCACAAGTATTAAGTTGACTTCACCTAAGTTTGAAACTATACAGCTGATCAATGAAACAATGAAGCCCTGGGAAGATTTGAGTTTGAGTATGTTCAACCCATATTATGTGTATAGCCCAGCACCTACTGTCTTTATAATCTTCTGCATTGCATTTGCAGTACTGCTGTTCGCAGTGCACAGAATGCATGCAAGAATTGCTAATTTGGAGTCAGTATTTAGTGGGGGGAGAGTTAACATCCAAGTTAACCCCCCTGAATGAAGTGTACATATTTTGTATATAGTATTAATTATATATATATATATATATATATATATATATATATATATATATATATATATATATATATATATATATATATATATATATATATATATATAATATTACAAAGAAGAATGACCCGTGATATGGAAGTATGGCATACCAGTACCATTATTTTTAAATGAAATATTAATAACTCTTACCATAATCTTAATTTTAAACTATCTTTTTTTCTTACATGTATGCATTTCACTACAATAACCCAAGTACATACTGTATTACAGTTAAATAGTTTACTTTTAGTGCATTTATTCAAATATGTATACAACTTGTTTAAAATGTAATATTACTGGATCATTGCAATTTACTATGAATATTATTTGTATACATTATTATAATCAATATTATGTACTAATAGATTAGCATAAATCAACGATGATTGCTGTCAGAGGACCTTCAGCGGCGTGGCTGAGCAATGTTGTGAGTCCATAATATAATTACAAATCATAATAGATAGATAGATAAATAGATAGATAGCTCCATCCGAGCCTGGGAAAGGGAAATGATCTTGCAAGTTAACTGAGAAAATGTTAACGACACGCAGGAAGTAGCAATGTCAGGAGATGATGTAGGTAGTGTGTCAGCGAGATAGCAGGCGAACAAAGCCCTAGTGACATACACACATACTCACACACAGGTTTCTGGAACTTTCCAACCACAGTGTAACACACGTGACACGACCCCTGTTTCACCAGAATTTAGGAAAGAGAGCTCAGAAGGAGGCTAGCATTTGAACAGACAGGTAGTGGAGAGAGTGAACAAGAAAGAGGGGCTCAACTAGACTTACTTATTATAATGTCCCTGTAAGACATACCATGCTCAACTTAGATTTCTCTGAAGATAATAAATTAAGATCAACTCCTGTATTCATCTTTAATTCCTACTACAAGAAATCGAGAGTGACAACTAAACCACAAAACTTCTCTACAAGTAACTACAAAGTCTTTTATGACATTATTTCTAAGTCTTTCATGACAGGATATTCACAGAAGAAATATATGCAGCATGTGATGTGGTGTGTGGGAAGAAAAGACAGAACAGCATGATGGAATGAAGAGGTGAGACAGGCTGTGGCACAAAAGAAGAAAGCATACAATGAATGGATGAGAAATAGGGGCGTGGAAGAAGTTAAGAGGGGGAAAAGAAAGTTATATGTAGAAAGAAAGAGAAAGGTGAAAAGATTAGTAAGAGAGAGTAAGAAGAGAGTGGATGAGGAATTTGGAAGGAATTTGAGTGTAAAGTGGAGGGACCGTAAGAAAATGTTCTGGAAAGAGGTGAAAAGAGTAAGACAGGGTGGAAGTGAAGTTAGCAGAGGAGTGAAAGATAAAAATGGTAGATTACTAGTGGAGAAGAGAGAAAAAGTGAGCAGATGAAGAGAACACTTTAAGGAATTGTTGAACATAGAGGATAGAAGTAATGCGAGTATAAGTGGCTGTGGAATGGCTGGGAGAAGGAGAGAGGTGAGAAGACAGGAAGAAATCAGTAGGATAGAAATTGTGGAAGCAAAGAAGAATGTTAAATTGGGGAAAGTCCCAGGAACTGATGGAGTGTGTGGTGAAATGCTGAAGCATGGGGAAGAGATAGTAGTAGAATGGATGTGGAAAATGTGCAGATTGGCCTGGGAGGAAGGTAGAGTCCCGGAGGATTGGAAGTCAGGTATAATTATTCCCTTGTACAAAGGAAAAGTTGAAAAAGAAGTGTGTGGTAATCATAGGGGCATTTGTCTTCTTAGGATAATAGGAAAAGTGTATGGTAGGATACTTATTGACAGAGTTAGAGAAAGAACAGAGGAATTAGTTAGAGAAAAGCAGGGAGGCTTTACGATCAGATATTCATTCTTAGATCTTTAGTGGAAAAGTTTCTAGAGAAGGGAAAGAAGTTGCATGCGGCTTTCATGAATTTGGAGAAAGCATATGACAGGGTGGATAGACAAGGATTGTGGAAAGTATTAAGAATATATGGAGTAGATGGGAAGCTGTTGAATGTTGTGAAGAGTATGTATGATGGTGCTAAGGCTGCAGTGCGTGTGGATGGTAAACTGAGTGAATTTTTGAAGGTTGGGTTGAAACAGGGATGTGTCATGTCTCCATGGTTGTTCAATCTGTACATGGATGGGGTAACAAAAGAGGTACAAGGTAGGGTAGTGGATGTTGGAGTGGACCTGGTGAGAGAGGGTAGTGTTTGGAAACTCCCTGTACTGTTGTTTGCAGATGATACTGTGTTGTTGTGTGAAGACGAAGGGGAGCTGTAGGGCTTCGTGGATGAGTTTGGTAGAGTAAGAAACGGAATCTAAAGGTGAATGTAGGGAAGAGTAAAGTGATGGTCTTTGAGAGAGGTGAAGTCAGTGAATGTACAGCGAGGTTGGATGGTGAGGAATTGGAAAATGTGAGTACGTTTAAGAACTTGGGTAGTGTGATGAGTAAGGATGGAGGTTTGGATGGTGAAGTGCTTGAAAGGGTACAGCAAGGAAGAAAGGTTGCTGGTTGCTTGAAAGCAGTGATAAGAAGCAGGGAAGTGAGCAAGGAAGTGAAAAAACTACATGGCAGTATTGTGATACCAACTCTAACGTATGGAAGTGAAGCTTGGAATTGCTGGAAGGACACAAGTCAAGAGTGAGAGCAATGGAAATGAGTTATCTAAGAGGAGCCTGTGGAGTCATATGGAGAGACATGCTGACAAATGAGGATATAAAGGAGCATTGTGGTGTGGATGTGGATGTGATAGGAAGCGTTATGAGGAATACACTGAGGTGGTTTGCCGTGTGGAGAGGATGGAGGGTGAAAGACTGATGAAAAGAATGTATGTGAGTGAGGTGGAGGGGGGAAGAGGGAGGGCGAGGCCGAGGATGAGATGGAGGGATGGGATGGAGAGGTATATGAGAGAGGGGTGTGTGAGTTGGGAGCAGGGGAGTGAAATGGCGGGGGACAGGGCAACATGGAGGCGATTTGTTTGTGGCCACTCCGAACGGGATTGAGGCGTCTGGCAATAGATAGATAGATAGATGGGTAACACAAGACTTACTGATGCGGCGTTATGCCCGATCTTGTCTCAGCACATATATGTTATCCTTCCCATTGCATGCATTTCACTACCTCTTTCACATCAAAAGTGAGGGCAGGAGTGGGAGGAATGGTGCTTAGACTGATAGCCAGTGGCTAAGGCAGGACTTTGCCTGTTGGCGACCCACCAAGTCGTAGAGACAAGGAGGGCGAGGGAGGGGAAGGTGACGGTGGGGGCGGCTTCCTACTCTATGGCTCTGGCTTGACATACCTTTTCTTGAAATAATTGACACGATCTCGTAAAACTAAAATCTAGGTAGACAACGTGAACGTTTGCCTTTTGGTCAGGAGAGACGACCAGTGGATTTTTTATTTATTTATTTATTTATTTTTTTTCCAGTCATGTGAATTTCGTTAGTAAAAGATTCTTATGATGAAAATGACATGATCTTGTTTTTGTGACATTTTGTTATCTTACATATAAAGATCAGTGTGTGTGTGTGTGTGTGTGTGTGTGTGTGTGTGTGTTCCTTCCCTTCTTATCCAACCTAAATGTATATACAGCACTACTATTTTCGGATGTATGTCCCAGCCTCCCCCCCCCCCAGCTATTCCTTTCGTCACAGGCCATTTTGCATGTATACATGTACAAATCGGCAGATACTAACATATCCATTTTCTGTGTCTTGTTATCACAGCCGTGATTTTTAATATGGTAGAATTAAACCCACAAGTCGAAACAGGTGTTTATTGGGAAGATACAACGTTTCGACCCGACTTGGGTCCTCTTCAGGTATGACTATGAGTAAGAACATGATGGATTGATATATGGGGTGCTGTGGGGAGGAGAAGAAGGAGGAGGGCGGGTGACTGAATTAGGAAGAGGAAGGGGGAAGCAAGGGGGGAGGGGGAGCAGCAGTATTAGTGTTAAATAGTACTCATTTTTTTTTTTCCTGTAACTGGTACTGTTGCCTTTAGAGTTATTATTATTATTAAAATTTTCTTTACTGTAATTATGACTTTTCTTTATTGCTATCTATGCTGGTATCCTGTTTTCCTCTAACTGGTACTGCTGTTATTATTATCATCAGTTTTCATTACATGTCTCATCATTACTTTTTATTTCTTTGCTATTTTGTCCATTTCCACCGTTTTCTATTATTCTTTTCATCAATATTCCCAGCCTTTTCCCTGTAACTTGTTCTGATATTATTAAAACTATTATTATTATTGTTTCCATCATCATTATGAATACCATCATTATTATTATTTGAATCCTCCAGTGTTTACAGCCTCTATTTCCTGTCTGCAGCCTGTCTGAGTCCGTTGCTGCTTGCTTTCCTTTCCTTTGAGCCCTACCCGCCTCTCTCTCTCTCTCTCTCTCTCTCTCTCTCTCTCTCTCCATCCATTTTACCTTTCTATCTCTTTTTACATACTTTCGTAATAAAACACTCAACAATTCTTCAGAATAAAAAAAAAATATGCTTTATTATTCTCGCATATTTACAGTTCCCACTATTTCACCATTGCCCTTACTGTCCACCCACATTCCCCCCCCCCCTCCCACCAAAAAAGAAATCGGTATGTTGATACATGCCCTTCCCTTCCTGGCATGTTTTAGTATTTTACTCGTATTCCATTGACTCATTGCTCTTTTTTCGTTATTACCTCTTCCGTCTCTCATACACATCCACCTCACCCTCTGATCTGATTATCCCCTCACACCTAATCTTCTTTACCTTCCTAGCACCTACTTGTCATCCCCTCCCTCTCTCGCTTGCTTTTCTTCCCCCTCTCCCCCCCCCTCCTTCTCTCTCTCTCTCTGGTTCAGATACTCACTCCGTATTATATTTCACTTCACAGTACAGAAATTTTTGCTTTTGTTTTTTACATATAATATTTTACTCAGATACCAGCTATTCTTCAACTGTCTATATCATTACATATCAAAGTACATCATACTTCGTTTTCCCAAAGCGCTATTTTGATATGAAAACAATACACAAAGTACGTATTGTTAAAGATACTATAGAGAGAGCGGAGAGGGAGAAGGGGTGGCAGGTAATGACTGGGAAATGTGTGTGTGTGTGTGAGAGATATTTTCATCTTACAACGATCCAACCGAATTTTTCAACTTTATCAGTACAGCTATAGGTACAGTATTAGTACCGGTATAAGTACAGGTCATTATGCATGTACACATGTATAGGTACTAAATTGTCTGACATTCAATTGTTTCCCCTCTGGACCTATACGTTCTCTCCCACTCCAAAACTAATCCCTTGATTGCCTGACCTCTTCTTCACACATTCACACCTCCTCCAGGTTAGTTATGTAAAAATAACTTTTATTTTTATTTTGTATAAGATTGATGGTGTATTCTTTATATATTTTGATTCTTTATGGAGATGCTCGTTTTATGTGCAGAAAACAGTCACTAGCAGAAGTCACTCCCCATAAATGGCTTTTGTGCATCAGATACGTACAGTCGACAGCAGAAGTTCGTCCCTCTTAGCGTGCGTGATACGAGCCTGTTGTTCTGGTAACACTGTATGAGATAGAGTTGACAGGTACGTTTTAAATGGCTAATATTAAAGAAATGTGTTCGGAGATAAGAACACATTCTCTAATGATAATATTAATTTGCAGCAGGTGGGATAATAAAGTTATTGTGAAATGTTTGACATTGGTGTGTGAAGATTCTTCGTTACGGACACAGACGCCTAGGATTATTTGGACTGGACTGATGCCAGCAAGTATTATATGAAATATTATAGAACGATTGCAGTCTTAAAGGTGAGGTTGCAAGAAAACACTAATTACGATGTCAGTTACACACTAAACAAACACAGAAACTGCCAGTTCGTGTTTCGCCAGTATGCGGTTTTGTTTTATAAGTTAAGTCACTTCCCTTTCCGACCTCTCTCTCCCCACCCGTCTCTCCTCTTCCAAGTCATGCTCTGCCATCATCCACGTTTTATCGTTAATGCTGAATATCGTATGTCTGTAGGTAAACTGTGGGAAATAATATAAAAGTGTCAATGAGCTTCTTTTCCTCCATCGCTTGAAGTGTTATCAATGACTTGAATATAAATGTTAGTAACATGAATAAATCGTCACTGTGGTGGTTAGGAGACATTTCTCGTCATCATTTATGTAACACTTACCTAGCTATCGTTTTTACAGTGCCCAAAATACACTCCCTCTCCACCCCCTCGCCGTCTCCTCCCCTCCCCCTTCCACTGTTTCCATCACTTCTCCCCCCTCCCTCCGCCCCCTTTTCCAGTAACCTTTGTTTCTAGCCTGCAACACTCCGAATCCCTCCCCACCGTGTTATTGTATTGACCCTGCCTAACTTCTCTCCCTTGTCATTTCAAATGTCTTTTTCTCTCCCTTCTTCATTTTTGTCTCGGGAATCGAACAACATAACGATGTTTGGGTCATGTTTTTGTATAGTATCCTTTAATAATGTGTAATATTATAATGACCGTGACAATGGCGGTCAAGAGGGATTAACTGTTCAAAGGACGGCAGTCAGTGCCTCAGTTTAGTGATCATTTTATTTCTCCTCCTCTAGCCATTAATATCTTGCTTACACTTATTTTATAAATCCCAACATACATAAAATATGAAGCACAAACGTCCTTCTTTTCACCAAAGAAAGTATAAAATGAAAAATAATCATTGCGAATGTTGTATGACTGAGGTGGTTTGGACATGTGGAGATAATGGAGAATGAAAGACTGACTAAGAGGGTGTATGTAGGTGAGGTGGAGGGAGGGAGAGGGAGGGGTAGACCGAGGATGAGGTGGAGGGATGGAGTTGAGAGGTATATGAGGGAGGGGGGGTTGAATTGGGGGGAGGGGAGTCAAATGGTGGGTGACAGAGCGACTTCGAGGCGTTTTGTCTGCGACAACCCTTTCGGGATTAGGGCGTCGGGCTATAGATAGATAGATAGATGTTGTATGATCTACATGCATCCAGAAAATATTTTCTTAAAAGTACTGTCAGTATTCTTGGTGATAATTTGTAGTTCTTCAGTTACGATTAAATATAGCAAAATAGATGATAGTCACAAAAGCTGTATCCTCATACATTTGGCGACCATAATCATCGTAATATACGATGAAGGGGGATTATACCCCTCTGGATGGGTAGATTAAGCCCTTATCGGAATATGCTTGTCATGAACCCGGACAGCAGGCAGATGTAAGTGGAAGTATGAGATTGTCGCGGTGTAAGGGTTAATTATGGTAAAGGTTCGCTTCCTATCCATCCGAGTCCTTGTCACTCCTGTATCGATAATACCGGCAGTTGCAGAACAGATGTTCACGGCGCTGACGGACAGCCATGCCGTTACCTTCTGTTCTAACCAAGTAATGCAGCTATGGGAATGGAATGATAGGAATAATCTTGCTGGCTGCCTTCTCTGACCTTGTAAGATCATGCGTTGAGGGAGTTCAGATCAAAGTATGTCGATGGCATATTGTTATAAATTATATATAAGTAGACGTATCTCATAGGTCTCACTTTAGTGCGGAACACAATGTGTGGGGGGGGTGGAGGGGATTATGGAAGCAGGAATACTTTGGGTGAGGGAAGAGATTACATATATTACAAGCTGGGACACAGATAAATATGTTATAACGTGAAGGGAGGAGTGAGGGATACAGAAAGCGGGAAGGAGGCGAGGAGGGAATGAATCCACAAGGGGGGGATGGTATTGAACACTGATAGTTACGATGGACATATTGTTATGTAAGTAATTTGGTTACTTGTGTGTAATACAGTTGGCAATATAACATGCACGAGTATTGTGTTTATAATGTCATTACAATTAAGACTCAAATTCCTGTAAATGGTAATAACTGTATTCAAATTATGAAGAACCGATCTAGTTAGGGAGGTAAACAGAAGCAGTCAGTTAAATGAAATCGTTGGGAAGGGTTGGGGGTGTTGAGGGAGAGAAACAAGGGGTACTGGTAGAGGGGGGAAGGGAGGGGGGAGAAGTGATGGAGACAGTGGAAGGGGGAGGGGAGGAGACGGCGAGGGCATGGAGAGGGAGTGTACTTGGAGCACTGTATTAACGATGGTTATATAAATGTCATATACTGCGACGAGTAATGTCTCCTAACCACCACAGTGACGATTTAATCATGTTACTAACATTTATATTCAAGTCATGGATAACATTTCAAGCGATGAAGGAGGAAATGAAGCTCATTTGACACTTATATTATTTCCCACAGTTTATCTGCAGACATACGATATTCAGCATTAACGATAAAACGTGGATGATGGCAGAGCATGACTGGGAAGAGAAGAGACGGGTGGGGAGAGAGGTCGGAAAAGGAAGTGATTTAACTTGTAAAACTAAACCGCATACTGGCGAAACACGAACTGTCAGTTTCTGTGTTTGTTTAGTGTGTAACTGACGTCGTAATTAGTGTTTTCTTGCAACCTCACCTTTAGGACTGCAATCATTCTATAATATTTCATATAATACTTGCTGGCAACATCAGTCCAATCCAAAGAATCCTATGCGTCTGTGTCCGTAACGAAGAATCTTCATACACCAATGTCAAACATTTCACAATAACATTATCCCACCTGCCACAAATTAATATTATCATTAGAGAATGTGTTCTTATCTCCGAACACATTTCTTTAATATTAGCCATTTAAAGCGTACCTGTCAACTCTATCTCATACAGTGTTACCAGATCAACAGGCTCGTATCACGCACGCTGAAAGGGACGAACTTCTGCTGTCGACTGTACATTGTACTATAGGTTAAAAAAAAAAAAAAAAAAAAAAGTATCAGTGCAAGGGGTGATCGATGTTCACTGAAATGTTAAGTCTGGCGTCCATTTCGTGCCATGCATATATCAGGTCTTCGTGCGTGGTTTCATATTGCTTCGCCCCAAGTATACACTGATACTTTTTTTTTACTCAAAGTACAGTGTAACTATTATATCGTTATATTATTATACGTAATGAGTGAAGCCTTTGATGCGACTCCCCAAATATTGCGTTAGTTAATTTTTAAGTCTTCAATACTCTTATATCCGTTATATTTTATAAACCATTGATTTTAGAGAAAAAATGAATTCATGTGTAATACTCACCAGGTCGGCTTCGCTTGATCCTCTTCTGGCCTTTCCCTTTCCTTCCGGCCCAATTAGGTGTTGGAATGTCGTCGGTGGGATGCTACAGAGGAGGCTCATTCACAAAATCCAAACACCGCACAGCATGCTTCTTTTTTATCCTTTTCGAGAGAGGTAAGTCCTCCTCTGGAATCACTGTGTCCCCCGTGGGCAGAGACCTGTCAACAGTTCCACCTCTCATGGTGGTTGCTGGGTCACTGAACACGATAGGTACTTAGGTAGTCCTGGGTCATTCTCAGGTAGTGTGGAGTTGCCAGGTGTCACCGGCCAAATATTTAGCTCACTTTGACAAGACAGGTAGCGACCCAATCGGGCATAGTCGATGTCGCCTACTGAGTGACCAACTGGGCATAGTCGCGGTTTATGGGTTAATGAAATTCAAATCCTTAAACTGTTCCCTGTCCCAGCCGGGATGTGAACCTGGGTCCGTTAGGACTGCAGGCCGCCTCTCTACCGATTAATACAGCTTATATTTAGATGCATTGAAATTCAAATTCCTATTAAGATATAAGAAATTACAGTAATTTGTGACAATACTCACCACTCGAACTAAATTTGCTTCACCATATGGTAATCATGATGCAAGCTACATTCCTTCATTTCTTCATTTCTGCAACATTCGCGGCCTTTCATCTAACTTTCGCTCTGTTGAGCACCACCTCTCCTCCTCTAAACCGCACCTTCTTTTTCTGACGGAGACTCAGCTGTCTGAGGCAACTGACAGCAAACCCTTTTCTGTATCCTCCTACTTTCTCTATACTCATTTCAAAGCCAAAGGTGGCTGTTGTGTATACATACGCAACGACTTATCTTGCTCTCGTGTTCCTGAACTTGATTCTTCTGAATTCTCCACACTCTGGCTTCGGCTTTCCTGTCATTCTCTGACTAAATATATCTGTGCTGTTTACTTATCCCCTAATTCTACTGACTATCAAAAATTCTTCGACTATCTCACTTCTACGATGGAACACATTCTGTCCATTTCTCCTTTCTCTGAAATCTCCATTCTTGGAGATTTCAATGTTCATCACCACCTTTGGCTCTCCTCTCCTTTCACGGATCCACCTGGTGAACAAGCCTACATCTTTTCTATCCTTAATGACCTAGAGCAGCTTGTACAGCACCCTACCCGTATCCCTGACCACCTTGGAGAGAGCTCCAACATACTTGACCTCTTCCTCACAACTAATCCTTCTGCTTACTCTGTTAATCTTTTCTCTCCGTTGGGCTCCTCCGATCACAACCTTATTACCTTAACCTGTCCTATCACTCCAGTACGGCCTGTGGACCCTCCAGGGAAACGTCGTCTGTGGCATTTTGGAGCCGCGAACTGGGAGGCCCTCAGGCAGTACTTCTTTGATTTTCCCTGGAATGATTATTGCTTCCATGGCCGTGAGCCATCTGAGTGTGCCTTGCGCATTACGGAGGTTATTCTCTCGGGCATGGAAGCATACATTCCTTTCTCATATCCTTTGACTAACGCAAGAAAGCCTTGGTTTAATCACGCTTGTTCTAATGCTGTCCGCAACAAGGAGAAGGCCTACAAAAGGTACCGGAGCCAACCCACCCCTGAATCACATTATCTTTACGTTTCTGCCCGGAATCGTGCTAAGTCTGTTCTTCGCTCTACTAAAAATAATTTCATCCATACTAAATGCTCTCAACTCTCCAACTCGAATTCTTCCCGCTCCTTCTGGCACCTTGCCAAAAATCTTTCTAACAACTTTACCTCATCCTTCCCTCCTTCCCTCCTTTTTTCTACTCTGATGGTTCTGTAGCTATTTCTTCTACTGATAAAGCAGATCTCTTCGCACAGACTTTCTCCTCCAATTCCACCTTAGACGATTCCGGTGCTGTTCCTCCATCACTTCTCCCCTCTGACTTCCTCATGGCTGACATTAAAATTTCTTCAGTTGATGTATTTTCTGCCATCACTGGCCTCAGTACTAACAAGGCATATGGGCCTGATGGGCTCCCTCCTGTTGTTCTCAAGAACTGTGCTTCTGTGCTTACACCCTGCCTAGGCAAACTCTTTCGCCTTTGTCTGTCAACTTGTACTTTTCCTTCTTGCTGGAAATTTTCTCTCATTCAGCCAGTCCCAAAGAAGGGTGACCACTCCCAACCCTCCAACTATCGTCCAATTGCTTTAACGTCCTGTATTTCAAAAGTTTTCGAGTCAATTCTTAATAGAAAAATTTTAAGGCATCTTTCCTATCACAACCTTCTTTCAGATCATCAGTATGGGTTCCGTCAGGGACGCTCCACTGGCGATCTTCTCACCTACCTTTCAGACTCCTGGTCATCCTCCTTCCGGGACTTTGGCGAAAGCTTTGCCATTGCACTTGACATCTCAAAGGCTTTCGATCGAGTCTGGCATAAATCTTTAATTTCCAAACTGCCCTCCTACGGTTTCTATCCTTCTATCTGTGCCTTCATCGCTAGCTTCCTTTCTGGTCGTTCTATAGCCGCTGTTGTAGACGGCCATCGTTCTTCTCCTAGATCTATCAACAGTGGTGTTCCTCAGGGCTCTGTCCTATCACCAACTCTCTTCCTTTTATTCATCAATGATCTTCTAAGCTGTACATCTAACCCTATCCACTCATACGCTGATGACTCCACCCTTCACCTTTCCATTCGGTTCCCGCAACGCCCATCTCAACAGTTACTTCAAGAAACAAGGGATGAGGCTATGGCACACCTAATGTCTGACTTGGCTCGTATCGCTGACTGGGGTAAAAATAATATGGTTGTCTTTAATGCATCTAAGACTCAGTTCTTACACCTATCAACCCGACAAAATCTTCCACAGGTATACCCATTAATGTTTAATAATATTCAGCTTAATCCTGCATCATCCTTGAACATGCTTGGGGTTTCATTTACTCGGGACTTATCTTGGAAAGACCATATTACATCACTTGTAAAATCTGCTTCCAAGAGATTGGGTGTGCTAAGCCGACTCCGCTCTTTCTGTACCCCTGCACAATTGTTGACTCTATACATAGGTTTTATCCGCCCCTGTGTGGAGTACAACTCTCATGTGTGGGGAGGCTCCCCACATGCAGCTCTTCTCAATAGGGTGGAGTCAAAGGCTTTTCGTCTCATTAACTCTCCTCCTCTTACTGACTCCCTTCAACCTCTGTCTCTTCGCCGCACTGTTGCATCTTTATCTCTTTTCTATCGCTACTTTAATGGTCACTGCTCCTCTGAACTGTCTGCTTGCATTCCTCCACCTCTACAACAGGCGCGTAGCACCCGTCTGGCAGCAAACTCTCATCCCTTTTCTGTCCAACTCTCTAATGCAAGAGTTAACTGTTACTCCCAGTCTTTCATTTATGCAACAGGTCAGCTCTGGAACTGTCTCCCTCTATCTGTATTTCCTGCTGCCTATGATCTCCAGTCTTTCAAACGCAGTGTGTCCAGGCATCTCAAAATGATCGGATCTTGAATTCGGCTCTCTTTTGTATTTTGTTTTTCTCTTGGAGGGAACTGTTACTGCGGGCCATGGCCTTTGGTTCCTTCTTCCTCGCATAAAAAAAAAAAAAAAAAAAAGACAGATAAAGCTGTGTCAGATGAGTTGAATCCCCACCCTGTGTAAGCCTGATTATGTCATGGTAAAATTGGATAGCTATTTGATTCCCATTTGTTGCACTGATTTTTTAAACGAAAAATGCGTTGTGGAGAATAACTTGTTTACCTGATTGCTGCCTCTTCATGTTCATAATCTGCATATGAGTAGAATGACTCTTTATACTTTGCTCTTAAACTCGCCTACGGGATATATTCTCTGGAGTCAGTTCATTGTATCTGCTCGGTCTCTGTGCAACTGCTTGTCGATTCATGTTAACCCCTTAACTGCGAGGCGTCACTTTCGTGAGACTCAGGCGCAATGGATCATACCACAGAGCATCTCTTTTGTGATTCTTTGTTATTCTGAATTCTCCTGGGTTTTCAAGTGGTGGCTTGTATCATCTGTCAGTACTGGCAGTGTCCAACAATAGTCAGCACTGCTAATGTCATCTGTACTCCCATCCATTGTTGACAATTTAGCTATTTATCCCTGTTCTTGACTCCCCTCCCTACCTCCCCTCCATTACCCTCTCCTCTCGCCCGCCCGGCCGCGCTGCGCTAAGCAAATCTTCCCTGGAATTTTTCACTGATTTCATCCATTGAAATAAGCCCTATGCCCTTATACAAAATAATATATACCAAAAAAAAAAAATAAGGTAACTGATAGTGCCATACACCTGAAGTTGGCTAATTATCACCTGAAAACACCCCACGTGCACTTGTTCGCTAATTTTCCCTGTAATTTCCCCTTGAAATATGCCGTATAATCAATTCTCGTAATAAAAATATATATAAAAAAGGAAGGGAGAAGCCTAAGTGATATTTACATTCAACTGGAACTACCTAATTTCCTGCTAATCACTTCACAGCATATAAATTTGCAGCTGTCACCTCGCTGACATTGTCAACCCTTGGCAGCCTCATATCCCCCTTGTCATTTAGTTCAGTGTTATTTCTTGAGATGAAAGCACATAGCACTCGCACTTCTCCATTTCTGCCACTTCTAGAGGGCCCTGTGACCTCTGCCCCTACTAAACCTCGTGTGGGAATGGGTAAAGGACTAAATGACTCTGCTGTGGAGCGTGAACTGGCTAATTTATCCATGCTAATGATGGACAGTGACTACAATCTTTCTGGTGAATCGTGTGATGAGCCAGTGGAGGAAATGGTGATAAACTATGAGTGCTTCAGTGTCCCAAGTTCATCCTGGCTCCAAGGGAAAGGAGCCCTTATTTACTGGAAGTGACAGTGTATAACATAGTGTAAATAATATAGAAATGTAAATAATTACTAATATAAGTGAAATGCGTGGCTTTAACAGTGCTCCCGAAGAATACCATAGTATCCCCGACGACAGGGCGAACCAGGAACAACAGAGTTTGCCCACAAACATGCCGACACCCCCACACGGACCCGACGGGGTAGCCGCCACCAGCCACCACCACTCCGGGCAACAGCGACGCATGTCAGCCTGGGCCGTGCGCCCCTGTGACATGCAACCACCACGCCACCGCCACCATAGGCGAAGGACACTACCTTCGCGTGGCGGAATCACTGAGCTAGCTAGGGGTGGAGTTAGAACTCAAACCCCAGACGGCGCCCCTCTGGTAGAGACGATCTATGGTTGCTCCCAAAGTGTTTCGGTAGAGACGATCAATGGTCGCTCCCGCAGTGTTCAGGTAGAGACGATCAATAGTCGCTCCCTTAGTGTTCCAGTAGAGACGATCAATGGTCGCTCCCACAGTGTCCAGGTAGAGACGATCAATGGTTGCTCCCAAAGTGTTTCGGTAGAGACGATCAATGGTCGCTCCCACAGTGTCCAGGTAGAGACGATCAATGGTCGCTCCCTTAGTGTTCCGGTAGAGACGATCAATGGTCGCTCCCACAGTGTCCAGGTAGAGACGATCAATGGTCGCTCCCTTAGTGTTCAGGTAGAGACAATCAATGGTCACTCCCACAGTGTCCAGGTAGAGACGATCAATGGTCGCTTCCTTAGTGTTCCGGTAGAGACGATCAATGGTCGCTCCCACAGTGTCCAGGTAGAGACGATCAATGGTCGCTCCCTTAGTGTTCCGGTAGAGACAATCAATGGTCGCTCCCACAGTGTCCAGGTAGAGACGATCAATGGTCGCTCCCTTAGTGTTCCAGTAGAGACAATCAATGGTCGCTCCCACAGTGTCCAGTTAGAGACAATGAATGGTCGCTCCCTTAGTGTTCCGGTAGAGACAATCAATGGTCGCTCACACAGTGTCCAGGTAGAGACGATCAATGGTTGCTCCCTTAGTTCTCCGGTTGAGACGATCAATGGTCGCTCCCACAGTGTCCAGGTAGAGACGATCAATGGTCGCTCCCACAGTGGTCAGGTAGAGACGATCAATGGTCGCTCCCACAATGTCCGGGTAGAGACGGTCAATGGTCGCTCCCCCAGTGTCCAGGTAGAGACGATCTATGGTCGCTCCCAGCCTCGTGAGACGATCTACGGTCGCTCCGAGGGCGTGCAAAGGAGAGGGACGTCTCCACGGCCGGAGATTGAAATCCAGGCTCTCTGTCCCAGAACACCCCGGACAGGCCTCCTCGCCTCCCCCGGTCTCTGTTTTTTACGCCTGGCTCTAGAGCAGACGCACCTGTCGGCCCCAGTGAAAGTCGCTGCCGCAGTGCTCCCCTGATGGCGCCTTTAGACGTTGGAGACCGCAGCCCACCGTCTCTCTCGGTCCTCCCCAGAACACCTGGGCGAGACCTCTCCACGCCCCCACGACGCCGGGACCTGACACAGAAGTTCCTGGAGCTATGTGGCCCCAGTCCCAAGGGCCACACGCCGGAGCCCAGTCCGGAATCCACAGGGAGTCCCGAACACGAGAGGACGCCCTTGCGAGCCGCCCCGTGCCCTCTCGGCTCGCCCTGCCTTGACGGTGCCCCTAGCTCAGCCGGATCACCAATGTCGTGCTCCTGTCTTTCTCCCCAGGAAAATATGGGTGATAATGTAACATAAGTGATTTAGGTTAAGTGTGACTCTCTCCTAGAATAAGTATTGTGCAGTGAATCCATGTAATGCATATCGGGGTAAATCATATCACAATGAGAAGTTAAAGGTCGAGAATGTGGACTAAGATCTGAGTGACTATATGTGCGAGTGCCACCCCGGATATCTATAAAGACATACCCCCATTGCTGTGAAGGAAGACTGTGAGAAAGGAATGTAATAGTGTTCTATCTCTCCCCACGCTGAAACAAGATCTATTGGCTAGCCGCGAAGTGATATTGTGAAAGTAGTATTAAGAGTATTCCATCTTTCCCCATGCTGTGAAGCGAGATTCTATGGACTCTACCTGGAGGACCTTTCTGACATATATGTAATTAATAAGCCTGTGCCTAAAAAGATATACCCCCATTACGGCGAAAGAATATCGAGAAAGGAAGTATTAATAATATTCCTTCCCTCCTCACGCTACCCATAAAATCTTCTCTATTACTCGCTCTCGCTCCTAAAACTAAAGTAAGTGTAAATCAAGGATCAGAGTCATTTGCCAAAGTATCTTAACTAGTGGAAACCATATAAACTCCCCTGCTAATATCTGTCGTCTTCCAATATTACTATAACTTTCTCATCGCCGTTTTAAGTCACTCTCCGCACCTCCCCTATCTCCTCTTAGTGAGTCACAACCCCCCTTTCCCCCCCTCCTCCGCGCTCTGTGCGCACTTGTATTTACTGCACTCCTGATACACTAGGATTGTTGTGTTGTCATTAGTATCAAGAAAGCAAGTATCCTGCGAGATACACATATCCTAGATAAGGTTTTATATTGCTCTATATTGTGTTGTAATATCTGCTGAATTGTCCTGTGTCTGACTGTGGTAATATACGTGTACGGTGTTGCCGAGAGTTTTTGTGTCCTGCCTCTCTTTATTGCACTAGCTCCGGTCTTGAAAGAGGACCCCGCTCCACGTTGGGTGAAATAGGAACGAGAAGTCGAGCCTAATTCGACCCAGCATTACAATAAGAATATGAGTACAAATACTTGGAGTAATGACAGTCAAAGCTTTGCTCTCTATGCTAGTTTACTGAACGAGAAAGTGGAGTGAAAATAAACTACTATTACTGAAGGAAGCTTATGGATAAATACTGTGTATATATATATATATATATATATATATATATATATATATATATATATATATATATATATATATATATATATATATATATATATATATATATATATATATATATATATAGAAAGAAAGAGAGAGGTGAAAAGATTAGTAAGAGAGAGTAAGAAGAGAGTGGATGAGGAATTTGGAAGGAATTTGAGTGTAAAGTGGAGGGACTGTAAGAAAATGTTCTGGAGAGAGGTGAAAAGAGTAAGACAGGGTGGAAGTGAAGTTAGCAGGGGAGTGAAAGATAAAAATGGTAGATTACTAGTGGAGAAGGGAGAAAAAGTGAGCAGATGGAGAGAACACTTTAAGGAATTGTTGAACGTGGAGGATGGAAGTAATGCGAGTATAAGTGGCTGGGGAATGGCTGGGAGAAGGAGGGAGGTGAGAAGACAGGAAGAAATCAGTAGGATAGAAGTTGTGGAAGCAATGAAGAAAGTTAAATCAGGGAAAGCCCCAGGAATTGATGGAGTGTGTGGTGAAATGCTGAAGCATGGGGGAGAGATAGTAGTAGAATGGATGTGGAAGATGTGCAGATTGGCCTGGGAGGAAGGTAGAGTCCCGGGGGATTGGAAGTCAGGTATAATTATTCCCTTGTACAAAGGAAAAGGGGAAAAAGAAGTGTGTGGTAATCATAGGGGCCTTTGTCTTCTTAGTATAATAGGAAAAGTGTATGGTAGGATACTTATTGACAGAGTTAGAGAAAGAACAGAGGAATTAGTTGGAGAAGAACAGGGAGGCTTTAGGAAGGGAAAAGGTTGTGTAGATCAGATATTCATTCGCAGATCTTTAGTGGAAAAGTTTCTAGAGAAGGGAAAGAAGTTGTATGTGGCTTTCATGGATTTGGAGAAAGCATATGACAGGGTGGATAGACTAGGATTGTGGAAAGTGTTAAGAATATATGGAGTAGATGGGAAGTTGTTGAATGCTGTGAAGAGTATGTACGATGGTGCGAAGGCTGCAGTGCGTGTGGATGGTGAACTAAGTGAATTTTTCTCTTTGAAAGTTGGGTTGAAACAGGGATGTGTCATGTCTCCATGGTTGTTCAATCTGTACATGGATGGGGTAATAAAAGAGGTACAAGGTAGGGTAGTGGATGTTGGAGTGGCCCTGGTGAGAGAGGATAGTGTTTGGAAACTCCCTGTGCTGTTGTTTGCAGATGATACTGTGTTGTTGAGTGAAGACGAAGGGGAGCTGCAAGGCTTGGTGGATGAGTTTGGGAGAGTGTGTAAGAAACGGAATCTAAAGGTGAATGTAGGGAAGAGTAAAGTGATGGTCTTTGAGAGAGGTGAAGTCAGTGAATGTACAGCGAGGTTGGATGGTGAGGAATTGGAAAATGTGAGTGCGTTTAAGTACTTGGGTAGTGTGATGAGTAAGGATGGAGGTTTGGAGGGTGAAGTGCTTGAAAGGGTACAGCAGGGAAGAAAGGTTGCTGGTTCTTTGAAAGCAGTGATAAGAAACAGGGAAGTGAGCATGGAAGTGAAAAAGTTACTAAATGACAGTATTGTGATACCAACTCTAACGTACGGAAGTGCAGCTTGGACGTTGTTGGAAGGACACAAGTCAAGAGTGAGAGCAGTGGAAATGAGTTATTTAAGAGGAGCCTGTGGAGTCACATGGAGAGACAGGCTGACGAATGAGGATATAAAGGAGCGTTGTGGTGTTGATGTGGATGTGATAGGAAGCGTTATGAGGAACATACTGAGGTGGTTTGGCCATGTGGAGAGGATGGAGGGTGAAAGACTGACGAAGAGAGTGTATGTCAGTGAGGTGGAGGGGGAAAGAGGGAGGGGGAGGCCGAGGATGAGATGGAGGGATGGGGTGGAGAGGTATATGAGAGAGGGGGGTGTGAGTTGGGAGCAGGGGAGTGAAATGGCGGGGGACAGGGCGACTTGGAGGCGATTTGTTTGTGGCCACCCCAAACGGGACTGAGGCGTCTGGCAATAGATATATATATATATATATATATATATATATATATATATATATATATAATATAGATATATATATATATATATATATATATATATATATATTGTTACATAGCCTATGATTTCATCATCCTTTGTGTAATTCTAACGTACAGTATGCTGCATGTTTGATCACGAGCGTGTTCTACCTCACTCCCCCCGTCCTCCCTTATAGTAGAGTAAGTCGTTCTTTCTGTTGTTCAGAGCAGGAGTGCCAACTCTTTGTCCCCTCTGGCTTCATTTGCGCCTCCTTCTTACAAGTTGTATCAAGCTCTGCCGGCCCCTATATAATGAGCTCTGTCTCTGCATTATTGCCACTTAGATCTACTCCTCATTTTGTTCACATCTCTGTCCTCCCCTGTACAGTTGTTATTATTGTGAGTGCTCAGGAAGTCTCCAACCATCTAGCAGCTGTGTAATTTGAGTATGAGTGTTATTACATTTTTTCTTGTACTGTGTAGCGTAAGGTGTTAATTCTTAGGCCTAGTAAGGTTTTTGTGATTCATGTGTTTTGGGTGTCAGCCCTTATTAATAATATTTTGTATCTGTAATAATATATCTTGCATTCACTGAGTATTATCTGGTATTCTCATTTTATCAGGGCTGACTTAGATAAATTTACTCTTGCTAATTTCGTGTTAATAAAGGCTATTGCAGTTAAGCATATATTTAACCTGTTTTTTGCCATTACATTATCCTTATGAGTCCTGAATGTTTTGTTGTTAATTTGAGCATTAACTTGTAATTTTACCTAACTTTTGTTTTCAACCTGGAACTTTGCGGGACAGTTTTCTCTGTTCCGTAACTATATATATATATATATATATATATATATATATATATATATATATATATATATATATATATATATATATATATATAAGTGTAATAAAGTAATAGGAATATAAAGTGTGAATGTGTTTATGAATAATAAATGACAGAATATCAGCGGGGAACGAGCTTATGTGGGAAGCTCGTACGCACTCGTAATTTTCATTGCATTCACATTTTTTTTTTTTTTTTTGGTGTATGGATTCCAAACTACTTGAAAATCATAGAACAGTGTTTGTAGTGAAAATAACAGGCTGTGGTAATCATATTACGGGGTGTCGGAAAGTGTAAAGTGGAGAATTGGTTACCCAACTTCAGAAGTCTCCACAAGTCCTACGGTACTCGACGAAGGGTCAACAAACATCCCAGGAGAAAGCTGAAGGTATGTGCCATTCGCTCATTTAATTATCATATTCTAGGACTCATAACTGATTTTTGGCAAATATTTTTAAAAAGTCAGTCAGACTGGGAATATCCTCGCGGGACACGGAAGAAGCGCAAAACATGACCGCGGTATAGGGGTTAAACACGATCTTATGGATATGTACAGATTTCACAAGGGTTTGTATTCTCACTGGATTTTCGAATACGAAATTTGTCCACTACTTCGTAGTCTGTATGTCTGTCTTTGTTAAAATTGTATGTTTGTAACTGATGTGATACAGGAATACGTTTTCCATTACTGGAGCACCTTTTTTCATGCAAGTTAATTCTCTGATATGAAGAATCTTCATACAGAGTCTATTGCAGCTTTGATGCTTGTTATCTCATGGCATAAGAAAAACAACGAAGTATAAGAAAACACGCCTAAGAACGAGGTAAAAAGTGTCAGATTGCCACAAGCCATGCACCATGCGATTTTATCAACTCCTGAAATTCCTTAAACCTTAATTAATTTATATTATTTCTTTGATTAAGACCACCAAACGACTGTACACTACTTGTGGTTAATTCTGGTTACCTCCAAACAATAGTATTTAAATTTACGAATGGTCTCTCCTGCTGAGGAGGTTAGTACACAATAAATTAACAAGGGCCCTTAATGGGAGATGAATTTGTGCGTGTGTGAGTGCTCAGCGATATAGATAATCTTACCGCTGTTGGCGCAAGCGGGTCCTAAGATCGAGAGTCACTCAGGGACCGGCGGGCAGAGCAGATGCAACCCCTCCTCCATTAAAACAAAGTAAGTGTCCATGAGGGTTTGAGAGTGTCTTTTCACTGCATCAAGCTTTTATTTACTTATATTTGGTACCTCTGGAGAATTCTTGGCCATCGTATTGCTCATTGCCATGATTGTACATATTTTTACATACTGACAAGCATTTCAACGTCTCACTCCGAAACTAAGCTAACTGTATGTGACTGAGGGACCAAGTTGTAAAACCCGATATATTAGTGTTCTGGGGCAGTTTCAATCCGAGTCCAAGTTAATTTTGCAGTTATTCAAGTCATGTGTTAGTGTCACTTTCGAGACTGAAGTTCAAATGAATATAAAAGTGTGTACCTCCAGCCTGTCTCTTGTCATACCCCACAGTTTGTTGATAACTGAAAAAATTAAACTCATTACATAAATCTTTGGCATAAGCATTTGTGGCGCGGTTGACATGCAATCGGCAATTCGTTTCAGTCGGATCACGGATTAGCATTGTTTGCGTTACAGTTTTTCGGTAAGGCCATTGACATCTCTCATTCTGTAATTACTGGTAGCTTTAAATGTGTGGCTCTGATCATTCCAACACCCTGAATTTATATTAGTATCCAAGAATATCACTTATGGCGAGCTCATGCACAGATGGCAAATATTATTAAGATTTTACCTTAAAAGTCTGAATAAAAATTCGTAATTTGGATAATTATGAATACTGAGGGAGTTGTTTTTTGTACTCTTATTTCAGTTTTGATAATATAACTTATTTAATTTTACACCCGTGGAAAGCAATAAACCATTTTTGGACTCCTCTCTCTCTCTCTCTCTCTCTCTCTCTCTCTCTCTCTCTCATTACAAGGCAATGATAAGAAGAAGCAAGAGGAGTGCGTGCATAAGTAAATTGTTTATAATGGTTTTCTGCTCTACCAGGACTTGTAACCATGACTGTGCTGTACTCCCATGGCAACACTATCAAGCAGGTCAGGGTTGCAAATGCTTCTGAGGTTTCGTAACAGTATTTCCTTCCACTATTTATTCTGTGCATTGCTCCTCGGTATCGTCTTGTATGTCTATCTATCTGTCTATCGCGAGATGTCTTAATTCCGTAAGGGGTGGCAACAAACAAGTCGCCTCCATATCATTCTGTCCCCCACCATTTCACTGCCCTGCTCCAAGCTCACACCTCCCTCTCTCATATACCTCTCCACTCTATGCCTCCATCTCATCCTTGGCTTCCCGCTCCCTCTCCCCCCCTCCACCTCACTCACATATATTCTCCTCGTCAGTCTCTCACTCTCCATCCTCTCCACATTGCCAAACCACTTCAGAATGTTTCACCTAACACATCCACATCCACACAACAACGCTCCTTCATTTCCTCATTTGTCAGTCTGTCTCTCCATGTGATTCCACATGCTCCTCTCAAACAACTCATTTCCACTGCTCTCACTCTTGGTTTCTGTCCCTCCAACAAGGTCCAAGCTTCACTTCCATACGTTACAGTTGGTATCACAGTACTGTCATGTATTAAGTTTTTCACTTCCATGCTCATTTCCGTGTTTCTTATCACTGCTTTCAAGGAACCAGCAACATTTCTTCCTTGTTGTACCCTTTCAAGCACTTCTCCGTCCATACTTCCATCCTTACTTATCACACTATCCAAGTACTTAAACGCACTCCTCATCCAGCCTCACTGTACACTCACTGACTCCACTTCTCTCGAAGACCATAACTTTGCTCTTCCCTACATTCACCTTTAGATGCCGTTTCTTACACACTCCTAAACTCATCCACCAAGCATTGCAGCTTCCCTTCGTCTTCACTTAACAACACAGTATCATCTGTAAACTACAGTACAGGGAGTTTGCAGACACTTCCCTCTTTCATTAGGGCCATTCCAGCATCCACTGCCCTACCTTGTATCTTTTACAACCCCATCCATATACAGATTGAAGAACCATGAGCACATGACACATCCCTGTTTCAATCCAACTTTCAAGTAGAAAAATCAACTCATTTGACTATCCACACGCACTGCAGCCTCACCCTCATACATACTCTTCACAGCATTGAACAACTTCCCATCTACTTCATATATTCTTAATCCTTTCCACAATCCTTGTCTATTCACCATGTCATATGATTTCTCCAAATCCATGAAGGCTGCATACAACTTCTTTCCCTTCTCTAGAAACTTTTGAACTAAAGATCTAAGAATGAATATCTGATCTACACAACCTCTTCCCTTCCTAAAACCTCCTTGTTGTTCTCCAACTAATTATTCTGTTATTTCCTTAACTCTGTCAATAAGTATCATACAATATATTTTTCCTGTTACACTAAGACAAATGCCTCTATTATTACCACACACCTCTTTTTCCCCCTTACCTGACTTCCAATCCTCCGGGACACTACCTTCCTCCCAAGCCAATCTGCACATCTTCCACATCCATTTAACTACTATCTCTCCACCATGCTTCAGCATTTCACCACACACTCCATGAATTCCTGGGGCTTACTCCAGGACTTGCCGTAAGTGCTTGGGATTGATTAAAAGCATCTACTTGCCCAAGTGCCAGGGGGTTATCTCATCCTCTTCTGGCCCACAGTAGGGGCAGAGGAACATTGGTTACAAGTTTGTGACAATGTGACATAACTTTTACCTGGTCATGGTGTAGTGGTATGTTGCCTGACTCTCACCTGAGAGTCCTGGGTTCGATTTCTGGCATATTTGTAATATATTGGATGATTTTTCTTGTGTACAGTACAGGTTTCTTTCTTCATACTGACTTGCCGTAAGTGCTTGGGATAGATTAAAAGCATCTACTTGCCCGAGTGCCATGGGGTCATCTCATCCTCTTCAGGCCCTCAGTGGGGGTGGAGGGACATTGGTTACAAGATTGTGTCAATGTGGGATAACGTTTACCTGGTCGTGATGCAGTGATATGCTGCCTGGCTCTTACCTGAGAGTCCCAGGTTCGATTCCCGGCATATTGGTAATATATAGGATGCTCCAATCCATATTTACCCAATCTCTCCTCCACTTCTCTCTTATTGTATATTCTGCCTTTTTCTTGTCCTCTTATAACTTTTCCACCTTCCTTGTATATACTATTTCCTCCTGTCCTTCCGTTCTTCTATTTCTGTCTATCTATCTATTGCCAGACGCCATAATCTTGTAAGGGGTGGTGGTTGCTATTAGAGTTAGTTGTTTTTCGGGGAGGGATACTAACCCTCTGCCAACCCACTTACTGACACGTAGGGAACACGTATGGGTTGGTTATATGGTTACCATCCAGCGTTGTAAATGATTTCTTGGCTTACAGTAAACTTCTTTTATATTAACCCGCCCCATACTGACCAATTTATTACCAAACCCACCCTCAAAACCCCACAAATTTTCAACTTTTTTTTTTTGGCTCAAACCTCCACTTTTAGTGAGAAACAATGGAAAATCACCAAAAAAGTTTTTACCTATGCTTATATATGGTCGGGACAGATAAACCTCCGTGCACATGGGGCTAGTACTCTGTGGAGGTGCAGTGCAGCTACCACGTTTTCTTTGGCAGGGTGACTATTCGATACCACTCAGGATATATAAATATACATTTATTTGGTCAAAATTTACGTGTACTACAAGAATATAATGGTTTTCAAACAAAAATGTAGGCAATATAAGCATAGGTTCATTATTGAAACACCTGAAAATCGCCGATATCTTGCACAGTTGACTGCCTGAGACTGTTGTTTCAACTTACATTCTATTTCTCAACTTACATTATACTTTTGTACAATCGTTATACCATTTTCAACACTCTGTAACATTTATCAGATATTGGCAGGCCTTACTATAGTGAGCGTTATATTATTGCATATTGACATGCCTTACCGTTTAACTAAAAGCGATATTCTCACAAGCACACAGTATTACGTTTTAATTTCAATTTCGAGTATAGTTTTCCACAAAGATTATACCAATTTTCAACTTTTATAACTGTTATCTCATATTGGCAGGCCTTACTATTATAGTGAGCATAATATTATTGCACATTGACATGCCTTACTGTTATACTGAACGTGATATTCTCGCAAGCACACAGTATTACATTATACTCTTCAACTTCCATCATACTTTTCCACAAAGATTGTTACCATTTTCCAACCTTCTGTAATTGTTATCACATTTATACAGTAAGTCCTCGTATTTGGACGCATTTTACTTCAACGCCTCGTTTTTCGTGTAAGAATAAAGTTTCCGAGTTGTCTCACACCTTGTGAATTTCCCCACAATTCGATGCTCCCAGCTGGCAGCCAACAACGCATATCAATGCTCATTTGTTGGCCGCCATCTTGCGACCACCCTGCCCTCTACTGATACAGCGGTGGTCCTACAGACCCACATGCCATTGCTTGTTTTTTTTGCTGCGCTCATCTCGTGGCTGGTGGCTTCCCGACCCACACCTGGACAACTGTGCTTCGACATTTGAAATGTAGCACGCCAGTGAGGTACAGTGTGCAGAGCAACAAGGTGAAGGGGATGTTGCAGGGCCATCACAGCTGCCTAAGGAGAAGCGGGCGTACAGGGTTGGCCAGAAACATCGCTGGTATTCAGCAGCCGACAAGGGAAGGATTTTGCAGCTCCTTGAGGAGGGGTTGACAGCCCCTGAAATACATGGCCTGACGGGCTCCTAAAAGCACTATAAGGACCCTCAGGAAAAACCTGGAAACTCAGAAAACAGGTAAGTGCACGTTAAATAATATTTAAATTTCATTCTTCAGTGATTCATTAGATGATACAATCGTTCCCAGATATTTTCTACATTCTTCACCACATTAATCCCAATTACACAATCGATTTTGTTTTCCACATTCACATTCATAATCTGTACTGTAATGGAAATTGTTAACATTGGTTACTGTACTTATAAAGTTACTGTACATTATACCCTTAAGGGTGAAATGTTTAAGTGTTCCCTCATAAAAAAAATAAACATCAAATTATTTCTTCTGTGTACAGTTGATTTTCGGGTGCTGTTATGCATGTGTGTTTGGTTACTGTACTTATAAAGTTACGGTACATTATACCCTTAACCCGCTGCGTCCCGGAGACGTGAATTCACGTCCTCACATGATGTGCACTCATATCACCGAGACGTGAATTAACGCGGCAACATTGCTAGGACCCTAATTTGCACAATTTTCAATTTTCGCGAGTGATTTTGCGTGTGATTTTTGGCACGTATACACGGGACACCTTCCTCTACTCCTCTACAAGATGCCAAGCAGGGACAATGCTTTACACCACATAACCTCTCCCCCCTCCTGCATGCCATTGTCTTGGCAATTCACCTGTTACCAGTGACCTGGCCAATAAAGACATTCAGGGCCAGAATGATTCCCCAATCGACGACAATGTGGAGGTCAAAGTTTACATAGCATTAGAGGAAGAAACAGTCAGAAATGATGATCAGGTAATGTGGGAAAAAAAGGTCATGAATGGTGATGAGTTAGTGAGTGAAACAATGCTTATAATGCCTATATTACTGTTTGAAAACCAATATACTCTTGTACTACATATAAATTCGTACCAAGTAAATAAATAAATACTGTTTATGAGTGGATAAAATAGTTACCCTCCCATAGAACTCGTTTTCTTTGGTGCCAGCCTGTTAGAAAACCCAGTCAGGTAAGGAGGTACTCGTGCCTAGATCGAGTATTTTAAACCTCAGGTGAACGATTTCTCCATGAATTTTCGATGTTTCTCACCAAAAGCGGATGTTTGAACCCAAAGAAAAAAGGTTCAAAAATGTCGGGACTGGGGTGTATCACTGCCCAGAAAACGTCGGGATGGGGCGGGTTAAGGGTGTACTGTTTAAGTGTTGCCTCATAAAAAAAATAAATATCAAATTATGTCTTCTGTGTACAGTTGATTTTCGGGTGCTGTTATGCATGTGTGTTTGGTTACTGTACTTATAAAGTTACTGAACATTATACCCTTATAGGTGTACTGTTTAAGTGTTGCCTCATATAAAAATTAAACCAAATTAATTCTTCTGTGTACAGTTGATCTTTGGGTGCTGTTATGCATGTGTGTTTATGCCAATAATTGTCCAAAGGTTAAGATCCAGACCAAGTTCTTCCCGTCCAACAAGACAGTGACTGTGGGGTCATCTGTGGTAAGACGTGTCATGGTCATAACAGAAGATTACGTTGTCCGCTGGCTTGACAGCCAGAGCCGGGTGGGTGTGAGCATCTCTACCAGGGCCATCAAGGATGAAGCACTAATGATATATGCCGCAGTTTGCAGGAAGAAGAATATAAACCCACCACCCACATTCTGAGCTTCGTCAGGGTGGCTCTTCAGGTTTAAGAAAAGGTGCGAGGTGAGGTGCGTCACTTATCACGGTGAGGGGCTTCTGGTGACGTAGATGGAGCTGCTAGGTTTCCAGAGGAGGCACTCAAGATTGTTGAGAAGGGCAGATATTCATGGCACCAGGTCTATAATTGCGATGAAATCGGCTTCTTCTGGAAGTGGTCAGCATGATCCATGTACCTGACGAAGGGACAGAGGCAGGCAGTTGGCACAAAGATAAATAAAGAGTGGCTGAGTGTCTTACTTGCAATGCTTCTGGCTGACAAAAGATGAAACCACTAATTATCCACAAATTCCATAAACCTCGGCCCTACAGACACTGCAACATGAAAAAACTCAATGTTTACTGGAAGGTCACACCGTGAGGCTACATGGTCAAGAGTCTGTCGCACGGGTGGTTCGATCGGTATTTCATCCCCGAAGCACAGAAGCACTGCAGGAAAATGAATCTGGCATTTAAGGTTGTAATTTTTATAGATAATGCGAGAGCACTTGCCAATTATCTTGTCGACTGTACGTCCATGTTGTATTCTTACCACCCAACACAACTTCAAAACTCCAACCCCTAGACTAAGAGATCATTGCCAACCTTAAGAACATGTTCTCCACTCAGGTGCATGACAGACTCAGGAAAGGGACAAGTGACAACACAATTCTGCGCCAGATTCAGGAACAAGAGGAAGATTTTGATGGCGGTGACGACCCTTTCCCCACACCTGCAGCTGCACCAGAGCCTCAGGACCTTCCCAGCATTCCACAGGCTACACCAGCAGCAATGTCTCCTAGGTCAGAACAGTCACAAACTAGTCCAGAGGAGTCCAGACCAGGCCAGTCCTCAAGGGCAGACCAGTCTCCTAGCGCACCCACACCCCCACCACCACCTGCAGATTCTCAACCTGCCAAGACAACAAGTCAGTTCTGGAGGAAATTCAACATAAATAATGCAGTGGATACCATGGTTGAAAGCTGGAACGAAATTACCCCAGCCACTATAGCACATGGGTGAAAGAAACTTTTCCCTCACCTGACCGTGAAAGGTGAGCAGCAGAGGGAAGAAGACACTCTGGTGGCTGCTGTGGAAGCTAGCAGAAACACTAGCCAAGATACAGCAGAGGTGGACGAAGCGCTACAACCTAGACTCAGATGTGGTAGACATAACAGAAGAAGAGATGAACTCTAATGAAGAGGAGAATGAAAGGCCAGAGCACACTGCAGAGGGCAAGATGAGCACGCAGAAACTGTCCCACACCCTGTCCATAATAACCGACATGGCAACCATCTTTGATGCTTACACTAGGACTATGCCTGAGGCTACCAACATCCTATCGACCTTGAGTGATCTGAAGTCTCAAGTTATGGCTGTCTACAACAGAAACATAAAGGAGCAGAGACAAGCCCAGATCACATGATATTTTCATGAGAGACAGAATGTGGCTGCTATTCTGCAAGACTTGGACATGCCAGCAGGACAATAAAGAGCAGTAGAAGAATGAGAAACTGACTGGATGAGTATATATGAGTGAGGTTGAGGTGGAGATGTGAAGGGGGAGACCAAGGATGTGATAAAGAGATAGAGTGGGGTGATATATGAGGGAGTGAGCTGTAAGCTGAAGGGAGGGAAACCGATTAACAGAGGACAGAGCGACGTGGAGGTGTATTTGTGGCCACCTCTTACGGGATTAAGGTTTCTGGCAATAGATAAATACGTGAATGGAATGTAAATCGCTAGGGATGTTGTGTTACGAAGGCTTGTACACCACTCAGAATACAGCCCTCAGTCAATCCACTTTATAATCGTCCTGAGCCTGCCTTACACGGGATGACCAGAAATTCGTTTACTTTCAGGTGTTACCGTATATTATTATCTGATCTTTGTTCGAGTGGTAATTCATCCAAACTCAGAGATAACACCAGTGGTCAGAGTGGTGTTATCATTTTTTTTTTTTTTGTAAGAAAAAAGAAACCGAAGGCCAAGGATCCCAGAAGTTTGTTCCCTCCAAGAAAAAAAAAAAAACATAGAGCTAAACCCAAGATCCATTCATTTCAAGTCGAGATCCTGGAAACACTGCATTTGAAAGTCTGGAGATTATAAGCAGCAGGAAATACAGACAGAGAGAGAATGTTTCAGACTTGACTTGTTGCATACATGAAGGTCTGGGAGTAACGGTTAATTCTTGTACTAGGGGGTTGCACAGAAAAGGGATGAGAGTTAGTTGCTAGACAGGTGCTATGCGCCCGCCATAGTGGTGGAGGTATGCAAACAGACAGTTCAGAGGATAGAGAAAAGATAAAGCTGCAACAGTGTGGCAGAAAAACAGAGGTTGAAGGGAGCCAGTAAGAGGATACACGTTAACAAGATGAAAAGCTTTTGACTCCATCGTGTTGAGAAGAGCTGTATGTGGGGAGCCACTCCACAATGAGTTGTAGTCTACAGAGGCAAAAAAAAAAAAAAAAAAAGTGTATAAAGTCAACAACAGTGCAGGGGAAAAGAAGGCAGAAAGTCCGCTTGGAAGCAGATTTGACAAAAGAGGTAATAGGATCTTTCCCAGAAAAATCCCAAGAGAATGAAACTCCAAGGATGTTTAAAGATGATGAAAGATTGAGTTGGAAATTTTTTAAAATTAAAGGATACTGCCACAGACGATTTTGAAAGTTGTAAAAACTGAGTTTTCAACAACAGGGTTACTATTGCCCCAATCAGAGATATGATTCAAATCAGACATTAGGTGTGCCATAGTCAGACATTAAGTGTGTTTGTTGCAATAATTGCTGAGACTGACGATGCAGGAAGCGAACGGAAAGGTGAAGGGTGGAGTCATTAACCCATCACTTCCAGAGCTATTTCACACCTCCGACACCCCCCAATCCTGAGCTATTTTGGATTTTTTTTTTTTTTTTGGCTAAAACCTCAGCTTTTGTTGAGATACAAAGGAAACTCACCAAGAAAGGGCTTACCGTTGTCCATAAGTGGTCGGAACAGGTGAGGCCCCTCGCACCAGGTATCGTATTCTGTCACTGACGTGTGAGACGCTCACGTTTTCTATGGTAGGTAATTTTGGGAGAAACAACAAAGAACACCCCTACATTTATTGAATTTGAATTAATAAACAATAACAATAACAATATAATGGTTTTCAATGACATATATATGAAAAATAAGCATTGTACCTTCGCGCGAGCATAGTGAGTTTGGTCAGAGTGGTAACACGCTATGTGCTAAGTTTCTTGTTTCAGTCAACATATCATTTTTTCTACTTGTATAATACTGTTTCATTGCCATTTTACCATTTTGTACTGTATGTAAATGTTTTCAGCTGTTTTCATTCATTACAATGACATGTAGCATAACTATATCACACATCTGCTTACTCAGCGCACTTGCTATGACTCGTATCTCAACATACCATATTGTTTTATCACTTTCATAGTATTGTTTTCTTTATATTGAACCTTTCCTTCACTACTATGAATGTTTTCAATTATTTACATTCATTACGAGGGCATTGAGTGAAATGCTAGAGCATATTCACATAGCAAGCACACTCTCTACCACTCGTGTTTCAACTTGTGCTTTATTTCTTCACTCCCAATATACTTCCCCACCTACATTACACCCGTTTCCACCTTATACTAAACTTTACATATTTACGGGGCTTATTTATTCCACTGAGCATCAGAAAGTCGCATCTATATACACTTGCTATGAATATTTTGACTTAGAATAAATTTTTGCACTTACAAAACTTTCAACTTATATTACACCAGTTTGCAATTTTCATACTAATATTTACATATTTACGGGCCTTATTTATTCCACTGAGCTTCAGAATAACGCATGTACATACACTTGCTGGGAAGGTTTCCACTTAGAAAATATTTATGCCCTTACAGATTGTTCCACTTATAATACACCCGTTTCCACATCAATACTACTATTTACATATCTACGGGCCTTATAATTACACTGAACGTCAGTTTGTCGCATTTCTTTCTGAGTATTAGCGTCATATCGCATTCACACCATATCAGAAGTGCATCAAGGTGTGACACTCACTGAAACAAGGGTGAATGCAGACCCATGTCACACTCAACGCACTGGTAGCGGGTGTCTTTTCTCTGAGTGGTGGGTCTCACACGGGAATTGCTTCACACATGACACCTTCATTGGGGCCTAGGTCTATTTGGCTGGGGAGGTGGCGGGTGGATATTCTCAGGGGAGTTTAGGCAGTAGAGGCAGTGTGTGTGTGGTGTTAGGGCCTTTCAGGGCAGTTATATCTAGCAGGTGAAAGAAGAGCTTCTTGTACCACTTCATCGTGGTCCTGGCACACTCGACAGTGGATATCATGGAGTCTGACTGGTCCACCAGGCGCATGTTGATGTTGTAATCGAGGACACATCCAGGTTTCCATATGTGGCGCCTGTTCTCCCTCCGGTAATCCACGGACACTGTACGGTGCATCAAGGGGTGGTGAACTGTGGACAAGAGGCTGACTTCTCTATTGTGGTTCCACACTTTTGTTAGTATATTGTTCGCCTGGAAGAAGACAACCTCATTTCTGTCAAGTTTCTGCCCCACCTTGACCATGTGACGCAGGTTCACCTTGTCAGAACCACAGATTCCTGTGTCATGCCCGTGTAGATAACGAGCGAGAAGAGGGCTAGTGCACCAGTTGTCCAGGTAAAGGACATGACCACGATGAAGGTAGCCTTCTATCACTGTCTTTACCACTGCTCCAGACAGTCCAATACTCCGATCTTCTATTATGTCTGTCTGTGCACCGGTGTACAAGACTATGTCTTGCACATAACCAGTCTTACAGTCACACATAACAAAGATCTTGAACCCAAAACGGTGCCTTTTGCTGGGTATGTACTGCCGAAATGAAATATTGCCTCTCCACAACACGAAACTCTCGTCTATGACAAGGTCCCTATAGGGATAAAATGAGGAACGGAATGTTTGCCTTAGGTGATAAAAAACCAACCTAATTCGCCTCATCTTATCTGTATCATTTGCATTTGCAGGATCATCAGCATCATGAAAGTGGAGGCGACTTAGAATTTGCTGAAAGCAATTACAACTCATGATTTGGCCAAATATTGGTGTCAGCATGATAGGGTCCCTTGTCCAGTATGCTGGAATTCTGTTTTTTCGCACAATACCTATAAAAAGTACCAGGGCAAAAAATAAAAACATTTCTGCAAGGGAGACAGGGTAATCATATTTGATGGAACGCCTGCTCCTTGTGCCCAGTCTTTCACTCTCACGGTGCTGGCTGCTAGTGAAACAGTTTGTTTGGTCCACTATTTGCTCCACAAAACTCTCCCTGAAAAAAAAGGTGGAAAAAATCCAGCCTGGTGGAATTAGGGTTAAAATCTGGAGCAGTGCAGCCAGCGCATCCCTGCTCAGTGAAGGGGTGAATGATGGGAAAAAAATCACTCCCATCCTCCCAATTCCATGACACAAATCCCTTGTCCCCATCGTCGCCTTTGTTCTGGTGTCAACATCTTTTTCCATATGAAGTTGTAGTATCATACATTTTACATAATAATTTTTAAAGCTGTTTAGTCATAATTAACAGTGTGTAATGAAGTGTGAATGATGAACAACCAAATATCATTTCGCTGTTAGCTGTGGTATAGAAGAAGGTGGATTGGCAGACCACAAGTGCCACCCTGTTTCAATTATAAAAAGAAGGTTAGGAGAAGTGAAAAGATATATGAATAGTGCGTAAGTGTAAAGTCCTGGGGAACCATTTATTATGTTGGTATATGTGAATGTACTTAATACCATTGAATAGAGGTGTATAATGTGCTAGTAGAGTTGTCATTAATATCTACTTTTTGCATAAGCCCAGAGTATATGTAAATGCACGGCACCTCACTTTTTAGCTGACCTAGCACCGCGCC
Organism: Coenobita brevimanus; assembly: GCF_032717465.1. Lineage (NCBI taxonomy): Eukaryota > Metazoa > Arthropoda > Malacostraca > Decapoda > Coenobitidae > Coenobita > Coenobita brevimanus. Next base: position 42,798,445 of record NC_136967.1, read on the forward strand.
CTAGTCGGCACGGTGAGCGTACAGCGTCAGAACCCGTTTTACAGTTTTAAAGGGAGGGTGTATCGCTCTTTCATATCTCTCGGGTCACAGTTATATTATTCTGTACCCAATAAAGAGAGATTTAATCTGCTCATTTCTGTCACCTTACGCTACCACTTAATAACAGACCAGCTTCCACCTTCTCGTGGCAGAGGACCTTTGGTGGGAAGTGTCGGGCAGTGACGGCGAGTAGCTGACGTGTACTACAGACAGTGTCGTCGATCCAACACGGTGGTCTAGTTATACTATACAGCAGAACACATTTATTGGTGCTAGCGGTGGCACGATATTTAGTGCTAGCCGTGTACCGATACATTAAATTGGTGCTCAGTGCTGGGATACGATACGTGCTAAAGGGCTTTATGCTGTGAACCAGTAACCCTTGCAATCGCTCGTTCCTGAAGGTGAAACAGAAAATCTTACTCTACTGTTGTAAGGGGACTAATTACCAGTGAGTTAAGTGGAGCAGATAAACTGGAGTGGTGCATATTAATTCCTCCCATTATTCTGCCAGTGCGAGATTCCTATCTTAAGCACAAACTGGCTGTTATCTCGCCCTGTGGTGTGCGAGATATCTCCATCTTCAAACGCAAACTGGCAAGAATCTCGCTCTCGTGTGCGAGAGGCGAGATAAGGGGAGTTCAAGCCAGTGCGGTGAGGAGTGGATCAACTAGCGACTTCTAGCAACTGGCGCGGACGGCCGAAGCGAGCCGAGAGGGGGAAAGCCGAGAGCGGCCGAGAGGTGCCACGATTCTGTGTGGTGCGTTGTGGCATCTGCCTGGCGTGGTGCAGGGCGACCAGTCGCTTGCTAACTCCCACAGTGAGCGGGCTGCTGCGTATGGTTCGAGGAGTCTGGTGGAGTGTGGAACGTGGAATGTGGAACATCATCCTGGACTTTCATATCTAGGTAGCATCCATGCATAGTAATCCACACACACACACACTTGAATCAACACACGTTAGTTAGTTGATGAGTGGAAATAAAGGTTTCTCAGAATTCCCTTGAAATAAATATACTTTCTGTAATTTATATGTGTCCCGTTCTCTGTCACTTACCATAACTATCCTTTTTTATGTCGGTTTATCTTCTTGTAACTGGGAGGGGATTACTGACAAGGTTGGATGGATACAGTGAAAAAGTGGGGACGTAGAATTAGGGGAAACAGAGACCAGGAAATCCCACTAGACTCAGAATTTTATGAGTGGGTTGAAACATCAAATAAAAGTGCTCAGACATATAGAATGAGTGAAGGACATATTGAGGATCAAGGTGATGAGGATATTTCTGAAGGACAGGATGAGGATTTGAACGTTTTACATTTGCGTTCTGGTCATACTTATTCAACAGTCCCAGACCAATCAGTTAGATCCAAAATGGCCACTAGTCTTGCTAATGAGGGTAATCCTAGTGAGGAGACTGTGGAAGTTGAGACTACAACAGTACCTTTGGTCACTCAGGATATGCAAAATCCAGTCATTAGTGTTAGTACTATAGCCACTCACATACCTGTGCATACTTCTGATGTTTTCAGTACACCACAAGGTTTTGGACAGAATTTATTTTCTGTTCCTTATTCAAATGCATGGGGCATGAATACTAATATTGGCATGCAAACCCAGAATCCTAATCAATGGGGCATGAATACTAATATTGGCATGCAAACCCAGGGCCCTTATCCAAATACCTGGGGCATGACTAACAATATGGGTGTGCAAGGTCAGACTAACCCTCCTCCTTTGTGGCAGACTAATATGGCACCCACTAACTTGACTACTGCTAGTATCCCACAGACTTTACCTCCTGTTGCGTCAGTCAGACAGTCTCAAGGGCCTATTGTTACTCAGGCACCTTCAAAGACAGACTACATCAAAGTAGTTCCCACAGCACAACCAAGTTTACAGTTTACTGGGGAAGACAATTATGATATTCACAAGTTTTTGAGGGACTGTGAAGCCCAAATACATAGGCTACAGCTTGCTAGTGATGCGGAGAAGATTTGGCATGTGAAAGCAAATATCAAATCAAATTCTCATGCTTCTGAAATGATGGAGGCATCCTTGTTTTACTCTGGGCCTACTGCTCAGAATTATGAACAGTTTAAGGAAGCCCTAACCCACATTTTTGCAAGTGATTGCTATGTGCGAGATGCTTGGGTGTTCAGGTATGTAAACAGGGCTCAGCAGTACCCTAACTGTTTAGTGAATCAAGCATTGGCGAAGGCAGGCACGTGTTATGTAGAGGCTGGCAAAGCCTTACCAAATTCGGGCTGGGGAGACTTGACTTTGGGAATGACTTTTGAAAGAGTCGCGCGGTTACTTGAATATTTACAGTTTCTAGCTTGTTTGAACTCTGCTACTCGAGCTCATGTACTTAGGCAGCCGAAAAGACCTCCCGAAACATCCTTGCCTGATATGAGCTTTAAGCTAATGGCAAAGGCTGAAGGAGAGGATAGTAGTGTCCTAGCCATTCACACAGAGAAACCTCCTGGGAAGTATTGTACAGTGTGTAAAAAGGCTGGACATACAGACAAAAAATGTTGGCATGCTAAAAAGGCGGCACGCCATGCAGCCAAGGCCAACTCGACTGCCACGTCTGAGCCTGGTTCTGGGAAGCAGGTGAGTAACAAACAACCCAGTACTAGTTCTCCACAACAAAACCCGACCAAGGCCACGAAGTCAAAGGGGACAAGGTGGTGCGCCATACATGGGCATTGTATTCATGAAACAGACTACTGCCCCATTGTCATTGAAAACAGGAAGAAACTAGGAAACCAAGCTAGTTCGGGGGAAGCTCGGGGCCACACGCCAAAGTAATTAAAATAGTACAATCCACCGATGCGTGTGTGGCAGCTATTACTAAGGTGGACTTATTATCTATTCCTTGGATCATAGGGAAAGGTCAAGTGTCCCTGATCGTAGATACAGGGGCATGTACAAACATTATTTCTAGTAAAGCGTTGGAAAGACTTAGAAGTGAAATGCCTCTAACAAACTGGACATTATCACCACCTGATGTAATGTTGACAGGTGTGACAGGGAGTAGAATGAAGATTGTAAGCCAGGTGCCGTTGGCATTGAGGGCAGATAAACGATCTCCTGTGTTACGTGCTACGTTTTATGTGGTTGAGGATTTTCCTCTGCCAGCTGATGGGCTGTTAGGCTTTGAGACCATGGAGGAGTATGATATAGTAATACACCCTCAAAGACATTCCATTTCCTTTAATGGGAAAGAGTTTGTAGGCCTTAATCCCTCAGCGACACAAACTGGAACTTGCATCCAATCAGGAGCCGTCCAACCAGTTGTGACCCCGACAAGTGAAGCGTCAAGGGAGTCCCCGGATGCACATGAAGAGGAGGGTATGGACTGGAAGAAAGTCAGGGCTATAGTGAGTGGTAATCACCACTTACCCAGTCGAACTGTCTGTAAAATTCCTGTCCGAGTACCTGACGTGTCGGTGGGAACTGATGTAGCATGCTTAACTGAGACTGTGAAACATAAGGCATTGTCGCTGGAATCGACTCTGACTAGCGTTGGCCAAGACCAGAAGACGCCCCTCTTCATCGCAAATATGAGTGGTGGCGCAGTTAAGCTCAGAGATGGTTGTTATATAGGCGACTTGATGTGCTATGGTGCCCCCATAAAGGAAGTCGACGACGTGCCGGTGATCTCTCCTGTAGTTACATCTCAAGCAACGACTCAGTCGGAACCCGTACGTCTGGCTAAGGAAAAACAGCTGGAGCAATACGTGAAGGTCACGGATAATGTAGACCATAAAACACGACTCCTAGCCCTCCTTAGAGAATTTTCCGACGTACTAGCACTTCCAGGAGAAGCGCTGGGTAGGATGGATAGGGTGAAGCATCATATTGGTTTGTGCCCCGGTACAAATCCAATTTATGTGCCCGCATACCGTCTACCGCACAACCAAAGGGAAGCAGTGGATGAGGAAGTTGAAAGGATGCTGCGTGATGACGTTATCCAGCCTTCCTCCTCGCCTTGGAATGCACCACTCTTTCTAGTGCCTAAGAAGGACGGTGGTGTGAGACCTGTTGTGGATTTTCGGCAAGTGAACAAGGTAACAGTACCGGATTGTTACCCGATTCCGCATCCGCGAGACTTACTTCAATCATTAGGTAAGGGAAATACTGTGTTTACTTGTCTGGATCTAGCATCAGGGTATTGGCAGGTGGAGCTGACCGAAGAGTCGCGTCCCATTACTGCTTTTAGCACTCACCGTGGGCACTTTGAATTTCTCCGGATGCCTTTTGGACTGAGTAATGCTCCTTTAACATTTCAGCGGATGATAAACCAATTGTTTGGCGAGATGTTAGGGCAAGACGTCTTAGCGTATCTAGATGACCTAATCATCACCTTTAACAACGCTACTTAAGAAGGACGCTGCATGGAAATGGGGACCCTCGGAAGAGAAAAGCTTCAACGAGCTCAAGCAAGCCATGTCAGAAGCACCCGTATTAGCGTTTCCTGATTATACTCAACCTTTCTATCTGTGCACGGACGCCTCAGGTCTGGGTCTGGGAGCTGTGTTACAGCAGAAGGATGAGCAAGGAAAGACACATACCATAGCGTATGCTAGTAGGGCATTAAGACCCCCAGAGAAGAACTATTCGACGACACATTTGGAGACATTAGCAGTCGTGTGGGCGTTAGGACATTTCCGGGATATTATCTTTGGCTACCGGATAATTGTTTTAACTGACCATGCACCCATACGTGACTTGTTTAAAGGAAAAAACTTGCACGGTAAGGTTGCGCGTTGGTTTGGCAAGGTAATGGAGTTTGATCCAGAGGTCAGATATTTACCAGGCCGTCAAAATGTTGTGGCCGACGCGTTGAGTAGAAACATTGCTGCTACCATAGCCGAGGATGTTGCTCTTGCTGAGTATTCCTCAGACACGGTAAAAGCGGAACAATGTAATGATGCGATGTGGTCTCAAGTCATCTATGCCTTGGAGTCTGGCGACGAGACTTGTCTGCCTGAACTCCCAGTACCAATGACTCACTTCCATCTTCAACAGGGTCTTTTGTACAAGCAACCCCCAGGGAAGGACACTGCATATCAGTTGGTTGTTCCTGCTACCTTACAGCAAGCCGTGTTACAGTTAGTTCATGACGTACCTCAAGCGGGTCACCCCGGTCGCGATAGATGCATACGTGAGGCGAGAAAGAAATACTATTGGCCGACCATGAGGAAGGACATAGAAGCCCACGTCAGTCAATGTGTCAAATGCGCGGAAATACGAGGAACGATGGGACTTCCGACTCCCATCTTAGAGTATCCTCTACCGGAAAAACCCTGGGATACAGTCTCCATTGATCTCTAAGCGTTGCCGAGAAGTCGTCAAGGTTCAAGTTATGTACTGGTGGCAGTGGACCATTTCTCACGATTCAGTTTTAGCACCTTTACAGACGAAAACTTCAGAGGAGGTGGCGCACGCTTTTGTGACTTCAGTGATTTGTCCATACTCTATACCTAAGGTATTGCTCAGCGATAATGGCAGTGAATTTCGTAACCAGGTTTTACAAGAAATCTGTCGTATGTATGGAGTAAAGCAAGTTTTTGTAACGCCTTACAGTCCTAAGAGCAATGGCCTGGTGGAGAGAACAAACAGGAAGATACTGGAAGTCTTGAGACCAGTAATACCCTCAAATCAAGAGGATAACTGGGAAGACTGGTTACCACATGTAGCGGCGACCATCAACTCCTCAGAAAATTCATCAACTGGGAAGTCTCCTCATTATATCCTTTATGGAGAAGAGAAAGTGTTACCCTACGATTTGTTGGCTGGACCTCCTACTCCAGTATACAACGAAGAAGACTACGCAAAGGTACAGTTGTTGAAATTCCAACGTATATACAGTGAAGTACGGAAAAGATTAAAAGCCTCATGAGCGGAGATGATGTCGAAACAACACAAAGGTAGTCAAGAAAAGACGTTACAGGCAGGCCAGAAGGTCATGATCCACAACCCTGAGAGAATTTCCAAGCTCAGACCTAAGTTCCGCGGACCATATACCGTTGTGGAACGAGTACGTGGAAATACTTATAGAATAAAGGATGAAGCTAATGGAACTCAGGAGGTAGTACATGCTGATAGGATCAAACTAGTAAGTCAAGAACTAGGCCTAACTAACCCTGCATCTGATGTGTTGTCCCCTCTGTCTTTGTCGCAGTCTATGTCGTCGTCCGTACCTGTCCCTAACCAAGAGTATCGCAGCAAGCTACGATCCCACAACAAGAGTGATTAAGGGAGTATCTTCTCTTGCAGAAAAAAATGTGGCTGTGGCTCATACTCCTCGTGCGTTGCTTGGGGTGGACCTATGGAAAGACGTCGGACACGGACACGACTGCGTTAATGCCAGGAGCACTGAAGAGCCCACTTGGAGAAGTCGTGGTAGTGGAAGATGCAGTATGCGTCTACTATCCAATGGAAGGCTATCTCCAAACGCCAGATATTGTCAAGGAGGTCTCCAAGGGCTTGTCGAATCTCAGACAGCAACTATTGGAAGTGGGAAAGATGTTTAATCGAAACCCACGATTGACAAACTCTGACACTGAAGCTTTGGAACGAACCTTGCATGGAATTGTTGAGCTTCAGACTAGGCATATAGACAGGCTCACCGACAGGCTCACTAACTTGCATGTAGCTTTACCTAACGTACACTCTGATCTTTCCAAGCATGTCCATGCACGTACTAAGAGAGGACTTGTGGATTTTCTAGGAATCCTGTCTCAACAACTCTTTGGTACGGCATTAGATAAGGATGTAGTGCAATTGGGTAGACAGATGCATGACTTGACACTGGCCGCTAAAGCCAATAATAGATTAATCATGCATGTGTATAAACAGTTAGATGAGTTCACTAACAAAGCTAACGAGATAATTAGGACTACCAACCATCTAGTAGAGCTTGTGAACAACATCCAAATTAACCTACCAACCCTAGCTAACTTGGTGTTATTCGCTGAGTACTTACATGCTCTCGACGAGTCAACCACTGCTTTGGAGAAGCTAGCAGCCAATATGGTGGACGGCTTAATCGATGCAAGTTTGAATAGGGTTAATGCTCTATTGCTGCCTACTAATATACTAACCAATGCACTTGATATAGCTATGTGGAAGCATGGACTTATGCCACTCTTTGATCTGAGTCAACTGGAATATTATTACCCATTGTTAGAGGCCCAGTTGACCCATGAAGGCATCCTGATTTTGGTACCTATGTGGAACGCTGTAACATACCAGGCATGGCAGTTCATTTCCTTCCCTTTTGCTACTGCTAATAATACACTTGTTGTTATTGAAGGGGGTCCAGAGGTGCTAGTTGTCTCAGATGACAAGAAATATGTAGCAGAAACGACTGTGGATGAATTTGAGAAGTGCAAGGCCTCATTTCTTGATCTCCATGTATGTCCTGCTTTCCATTTTGTCTTCGTACCATTGAAGGTAGAGGAGTGTAAGAGGGCCTTGTTGGACACAAATACTTCCTCTGCTCTGCAACGTTGCACCTTCCAACCCATTCAATTGAAGTCAGTTTTCCATGCTCATATTCATGCGAAACAGTACTTTTACTTTCCTGAGACAGAGGATGTAACAGTGATTTGTGCCTCACAGAATCAATTCCTTACAGTAAAGGGGTACTATGTTGCACCTGATTTTTGTAAGTTACACAGTAAAGAGATAGCAGTTCTGCCTAGTAAGCATCATCTAGCTTTGACAGTGAACTTCTCATCCCAGTTACGACCCTTTTTACCTTCATTCAGTGTTACTTCCTTGAATGTGAACAGGCTGTCTCATGTATTAAAGGAGCTTACCTTCCTCTCCCACCTGAACAGGACTGATTTAGAGCCTTATGTACTGTCCTATCTTCCTTCATACCTTTCCCCTTCCTATTTTGGTCCTGGCGTTGGTCTTCTACTTATTGTGGTCTTGTCCTGTGTTTGTGGTTTAGGCTACTATTTAAGGCGCCAATTAAGGAACCCACTGATACCACGTGTCCGTACTCGAGGATTGCAAGTGGATGTTCCTGAATAGTTAGCTACCCTACACTCTGGTTAGGCTACATAGTAGTTAGGACAACAATGTCGACGAGGACGTCAATGGTGTGGCCGAGCGATGTTCTGGTGTCAACATCTTTTTCCATACGAAGTTGTAGTATCATACATTTTACATAATAATTTTTAAAGCTGTTTAGTCATAATTAACAGTGTGTAATGAAGTGTGAATGATGAACAACCAAATATCATTTCGCTGTTAGCTGTGGTATAGAAGAAGGTGGATTGGCAGACCACAAGTGCCACCCTGTTTCAATTATAAAAAGAAGGTTAGGAGAAGTGAAAAGATATATGAATAGTGCATAAGTGTAAAGTCCTGGGGAACCATTTATTATGTTGGTATATGTGAATGTACTTAATACCATTGAATAGAGGTGTATAATGTGCTAGTAGAGTTGTCATTAATATCTACTTTTTGCATAAGCCCAGAGTATATGTAAATGCACGGCACCTCACTTTTTAGCTGACCTAGCACCGCGCCCTAGTCGGCACGGTGAGCGTACAGCGTCAGAACCCGTTTTACAGTTTTAAAGGGAGGGTGTATCGCTCTTACATATCTCTCGGGTCACAGTTATATTATTCTGTACCCAATAAAGAGAGATTTAATCTGCTCATTTCTGTCACCTTACGCTACCACTTAATAACAGACCAGCTTCCACCTTCTCGTGGCAGAGGACCTTTGGTGGGAAGTGTCGGGCAGTGATGGCGAGTAGCTGACATGTACTACAGACAGTGTCGTCGATCCAACACGGTAGTCTAGTTATACTATACAGCAGAACACATTTATTGGTGCTAGCGGTGGCACGATATTTAGTGCTAGCCGTGTACCGATACACCTTCGTCTGGGTGGGGAGGAGATGCTGGTGGGGGAGGTTGGGGAGGAGGAGTGTGGAGGGCTTCCCCACTCGCACTTCTTTTCCCTCGGCCTTTACCCTTTCCCTTTCCCTTACCCTTACGGCCTCGTGGAACATTAGGGGGCTGTGTGGATGAAGTCTGGGAATATTGGGGAGCATAAGACGTGCTGGGGAGTGGTTCCTCCCCATCTTCCCCCTCCATTACAACACCATGTGATTCATCACGCACCTACACTCGCCGACGTATCTGGGAATATCGGGGAGCATAAGACGTGCTGGGGAGTGGTTCCTCCCCAACTTCCCCCTCCATCACAACCCCACGTGATTCATCACGCACCCTCACTGCCCCACGTGATACGCCACGCTACCTCACACCACCATGGGAGAGCAATGACTCACTCTTGCCACTCTCACTTTCTATACTCGCCTCTGCACTTTCCATTTCACTCCCCACTCCCTCCACACCACTTCCGCCCTCCCCAAACAAAGGACTAGGCCCATACAGGCTTGTACGATGTGGTGCGCACTCGGGGCCACAATGGGCAATAATCTCTCGGCTGTACCATGTGGCAGCACGTCCCACAGCTCTGTCCTCGTCCTTGACCTCGTCCTCGTCCTCGAAATCGGGCTCCACATCACCTAGGGGCTGCTGAGAGGATGTTGCACATTGTTTTTGTGCAGGCTGGCCCTCTATAGCAGCACGATAAATCACGTAGGCCCGCTTCCTGGGGGACGGGACCTCCTCATAACTGCTGCTGGTCTCCACCTCCTCTGGTTGGACATAATCTTTGTGTACAACCTCGTCTTCCAGTGGGGAATTACTGTCACCTGTGAAGGCATCCGGGGCGGCTTGGATTTCCTCCTCCGAGAGACCTCTATGTGCCATGTCTGACTAGAGCCACTGCTAATAGGCGAGTGACCAAGCCGAGGGTGAGCGCGGGTTGCGCAGGGTTGCTGAGTGTCCCCGCCTGGTGGCAGGTAGGGGAAGGTCGAGCGACCCTACGTACCAAAAATCAAGCACGAATTTTGAAAATTGTGCAAATTATGCACCTTGCAATTGCGTGACATACCAGTACGTCGACGGGACTGGCAATTACATAATGTTGCAATGTAGTCATACGTCAATGGGATACCTCGGGTTAAAGTATGAGTGGATAGGCTTAAAAATACAGTTTAGAAGGTCGTTAATGAAAAAAAGGAGAGCTGGTCATAGGACAGAGCCGTGAGGAACACTACTATTAATAGCACAAGGAAAATAATGGTGGTTGTCTACAACAGCAACTATAGAATGAGCAGAAAGGAATCTAGAGATGAAGGCACAAATAGAAGGATAGAAACCAGAAGAGGGGAGATTGGAAGTTAAAGATTTATGCCAGACTCAATTGAAAGCCTTTGAGATGTCACTTGCAATGGCAAAGCTTCCACCAAAGTCCCGAAAGGAGGATGACTATAAGTCTGAGAGGTAAGTGAGAAGATCGCCAGTGGAGCGTCCCTGGCGGGACCCATACAGACCATCAGGAAGAAGGTTGCGATAGGAAAGGTGCTTTAAATTTTTTCTTGTTGAGAATAGACTCAAAATCATTTGAAATACAGGATGTTAAGGCAATTGGGCGATAGTTGGAGGGTTGGGAATTATCACCCTTCTTTGGGATAGACTGAATGAGAGCAAACTTCCAGCAGGAAGGAAAGGTACAAGTTGACAAAGGCGAAAAGTTTACCTACATAGGGTGTTAGCACAGGCCAGTTCTTGAGGACAACAGGAGGGACCCCATCAGGCCCATATGCCTTTTTAGTATTGAAGCCAGCAATGGCAGAAAATACATCAACTGAGAAATTTTAATGTCAGTCATGAGGAAGTCAGAAGTGATGGGGGAGCAGCACCGGAATCATCTTGGGTGGAACTTGAGGAGAAAGTCTGGGCAAAATGTTCTGCTTTATCAGTAGAAGAAATAACTACAAAGCCATCAGAGTGGAAAAGAGGAGGGAAGGATGAGGAAGCAAATTTGTTAGAAAGGTTTTTGGCAAGATGCCAGAAAGAGTGAGAAGAATTTGAGTTGGAGAGTTCAGAACATTTAGTACAAATGAAATTATTTTTAGCATAGCGAAGAACAGACTGCATGATTTGGGGCAGAAACATGAAAGAGGCACCGCCGGATTAAGGGGGGGGCCCAAGGGGCCCGGGCCCTGGGCCACCCACCAAGAGGGGGCCTCCCACCAGAGCAACTTGTGTTCATTTCATTTCGTGTTTATGCATTACATATTACAGCATTGGATGAATAGTCCCCGTTCAGTATTTCCTAACTAAAAGTGTCCTATTTATATATTAGGATTTAGGTTACCAGTCTGTGGTGTATGCCACTTGGGGAGTTGGAAAGGGGGCCTCCCTTCCAAGCGGGCCCCGGGCCTCCCACATGCTTAATCCAGCCGTGGAAAGAGGTGAGATTCAGGGGTGGGTTGGCTCCGGTATCACTTGTAGGCTTTCTCCTTGTTGTGGACTGCATTAGAACGTGCGTGATTAAACAAAGTTATTTTTTGCATTAGTCACTGAATATGAGACAGGAATGTACGGTTCCATGCCAGAGAAAAAAACCTCCATAATGAGCAAAGCACACCCAGATGGCTGTTGGACTAATCATTCCAGCGAAATTCAAAGAAGTACTGCTGGAGGGTTTCCCAAATAGTAGCTCTAAAATGCCACAACCACAGTCTTGGGAGGGTCCACAGGCTTTACTAGAGTGATAGGGCGGGTTAAGGTGATAAGGTCGTGATCGGAGGCAAACAACGAAGAGAAAAGATTAACAGTGTAAGTAGAAGGACTAGAAGTAAGGAAGAGGTCAAGTATGTTGGAACTCTCTTCAAGGTGGTCAGGGATACCGACAGGGTGCTGTACAAGCTGCTCTAGGTCATTGAGGATAGAAAAGATGTAGGCTTGTTCAAAAGGCAGATCAGTGAAAAGAGAGGAACGGCAAAGGTGGTGGTAAATATTGAAATCTCCTAGAATGGAGATTTAAGAGAAAGGAGAAACAGAAATAATGTGTTCCATCTTAGAAGTAAGATAGTCGAAGAACTTCCCATAGTCAGTAGAATAAGGGGATAAGTAAACAGCGCAGATATTTTTAGTCAGAGAATGACAGCATAGCCGAAGTCAGAGAGTAGAGATTTTGGAAGATTCTAGTTCAGGAATACAAGAGCAAGATATGTCGTTGCATACATATGCACAACAGCCATCTTTGGTTTTGAAAGGAGTACAGAGAAAGTAGGAGGATACAGAGAAGTATACAGCTGAGTCTTATTCAGGAATGGAAGGTGAGGTTTAGAGAAGGAGAGATGGTGCTCAACAGAGAGAAAGTTAGAGGGAAAGCCACAAATGTTGCAGAAATGAAGAAGTGAGTCAGATAGTGGTTCCAGGCATCTCGCTAGGTCCTCTCCTGAAGAGGGGCGGAAAGCGGGGTCAAAAATCCCTACCTCATGGGGATTCCGAGGCTTGGTTAATAGATGCCAATTATTAATTTTAAAAATCTTCAATAGGAAGTGAAGTGTGTAATGTGCATATAGTCTTGTGTTGACAGTTAGAGGAACTTGTGTTGGAGAGCATGCTGGCCTACTTACTGTGTTGTTGAAACACTGAAAAAGTTCAGAAATGAGGGATGGTCAGGATCTAGTCCCGAGGGCTGATGAAACTTGAGCTCCAGCTCTCCCTGTCATCAGCATTCCATCCACCTTGGGAGTATGGCCCTGCTCGATTGATATTTGAGAAGGGACCTTGATGACAGCTGTTGTTAATGTGCCTTGAGAGAGAGAGAGAGAGAGAGAGAGAGAGAGAGAGAGAGAGAGAGAGAGAGAGAGAGAGAGAGAGAGAAACAGACAGACAGACACACAGAAGACAGACAGACAGACACACAGAAGACAAACAGACAGACAGAGATAGACAGACAGACAGACAGATAGACAGACAGGGGCAGAATCTGAGAGAGAGAGAGAGAGAGAGAGAGAGAGAGAGAGAGAGAGAGAGAGAGAGAGAGAGAGAGAGAGAGAGAGACTGAGACTAAGAATGAGAATGAGAAACTGAGACAAGAAAGGGAATAGAGAAACAAAGTTATTCATCATTTTATCTCCAAATATTTCTTCAGCAATAACATGCATGAGGTACTGTGCAATGAGCTCGTTGACTCTTCCATGTTGCGAGAAATATTAGTTATGTCTTCTTCGTATCATTACACGAATTTATTTGGTTTTGTAGTAGTCTCTCCCTATCCAAAGGTTAAAACACATCTTACATAGAGCTTTCCGGGCTTCATAAATCTTTATTTCTGATAACACTAAATGATTATTAGCTTGTCCTAAAGGTTAAGAAACCTTGGCCAGAGTTGTGTCTGAAGATTCATGAGAATCAATATTCATGTAAACATTAGCATTCCTGTCAGGTTCTCTACTATATTCTCTTCACTCTAACTTGGCCTAAAATTGTCATCTCTCCATGTTCGGTACTGAGTCATAAAATGATGCTAGTCATCAAGGAGTGCGATGGAAAGGACGTAGAGCCATAGTATTGTTTATTGTTACTGAACTACGTAAAATATGCAACAAAAAGACGAGAATCTGGTCCAAGTTGACGTGAAAAAAGTAGAGTTGGTAAATTGTATTGCCAAGACAGTCCCCTTCTGGCCACGCTGGCTGCTCGGATTTTAGTGAACCATTGGCTATGCCGGTCAGCAAGTAAATCCGCAGTAAGATTATATTTCTTTCCCGGATGAGGATAGTCTTCCATCAATAGATACATTACAGTAGTTTCAGAGGGGTATCTTCACTGCACTGTGCATAACCACTCAATGTACCAATCTGAATGTGTCTCAGCAGATGAAGTTGGCGCTTCTATGTGTGTTGGTAGTGGTTCTGGCTGGAAGTGCCGCGGGGGAGCTGCCTCCTCCTCAGGCCTCCTATAAGATCCTCATGCTCTTGCCTGTCTCCTCCAGGAGCCATAGGAACGTCTTCTTACCACTGGCCAAGGCTCTGGCGGAACGTGGGCACAAGGTAAGGCTGTTGTAGCTCTATAGCTGGTAGGTAACTGTGCTCGAAGATGACCATGATTAGTCATCTAAATGACCCTACTTGACATAAACCACTAAGGTGCAACCAGCTCGTGAATGGTACACCATGTTTTATATTTGGCATCCGATAAATATGTACTTAATATTATCCATCTATCATCTCTCTTGACCCCCAGATTGTGATGCTGACCAATGAGCAGAAGCCCATAAAACACCCTAACATCTACGAGTTTGAACATGGTATTGAAGATTTCAGTGAATAAAATTTCAACAAGTTCAACGTTTTAAATGATCCTATAGGAGGCATTCGTGGAATCAAAGAAGTACTCTGTACAATTGCAGGAAAGCTGTACGATGTCCCCAAAGTTCAAGAGCTTTACAACAGAAGAAAAGATTTCGACGTAATCCTTATTGATCATTTTTTCAACGAAGTAAGTATCGCAGATAAGAAGCATACATGTTGCTCAAACCTTGTTTTAAATAATTTCTCATACTAAGTTACCTCCCGTTTATGTTGGACTCCATAATACACTGAGCCATAAAAAATATCAGTGTTCGTAGTGCTTGTGGATTATGTTCACAATTGTCCATCTAGAAATCTGAGCGATGTAACTGTTCTCTACTCTAGCAGCAAAATCTTCGGTTGCATCTTAACACACCTGGATCTACCTATTTGTATTCTTCACACTGTGTCATGACACTAAATTTCGGTTTCAATGCTAGTTATCTCTAACTCATAAGGAATTACACATAAATTTTTGCGTGCCCACAATCTTTTTCTGTATTATAATAACACATTAAGATACGTGTAAATGTGATGTCCAATTGTAGCTCATAATCTTCTGTCTCTCCCTTTAGTTAGCCTACCCCTTTGTGCACGAGATGCCCTTCATCACCGTCGCTACAGCTGGAATGGACCTCCGTCAGAGCGCCGTCTTGGGCAACGTACTTCAACCATCCCATGCGTCTAATTTACTGTTCGACTATCCGACCCCCATGACTGTCTGGCAACGTTTTGTCAACACTCTAACACATAATTGGAATAGCTGTGTACTGGAGAAATTGGGGCGTAGTTCCAGAACTTCAAAAGGAGGTACTGTACTTGACTCCATTTACAACGATCAGTCTCCATTAGATTGAAATATGCCTATCGGTTACAAAAAGAGTATGTTGAAGATTTTATAGCACAGAAGGAGTAACGGCACATTGTCTCTGACGCCTGCACTATTGGAAGTCTCTTGTAAGCCTATTATAAAAGACTTGCAATAGAGTGTAACAGACATCATGAAAGAAAATGTACGCTTCTTCACAGCCTACAAATGTTCTCGCTGGCGTGTTACGAGCAGCACATGTTAAAAGTACAGTATAAGCGGTGGGAATGTATAATGATACTAAGGAGTATATGTAGTCTGTACAAATCAGAATACATTACAAAAAGTGATATGAGAGAATGATGGCGATTAAGTAGGTTTAGTAATCAGGTGAATAAAAGGATGTATGTTTGAATGGTATTGTATGTTGAAAATATAGATACTTTTAGGCCCGTCATGAAGGCAACTTATCACATTGAGAACAGGATACTCTTATGATATTATAAATAAACTTGTGACAAAGCAAGACATAGAAGCCGAGAAGACAAATATGGAACAAATAACAGAACTGAAAGATGTAACATGGAACATGCATATGGTAAGCAAAGAAATAGACAGATTTGCTCGACTTTATGTGTACCAGTCGTATGTTCGGTAACCATCAAGTAAAGATAGATAGCCATTGAAGGTATTTTCTGAACATCAGATATACACAAGTTCTCACTATATCCTATGTAGACATGCCTAATAATAATAATAATATATATATATATATATATATATATATATATATATATATATATATATATATATATATATATATATATATATATATATATATATATATATATATATATATATACATATACAGCATATATATATTACATGGAACTTGATAAGCAGTGATTTCATGAAATTCCTAGAAAATTCTTGAAATGAGATTAAACTAGGGTGGTTAATTAAGGTCAGTTTAATTTTGCTTGCGGTTAAGTTAGGCCAGGAAAATCTAGGTTAAGTTTAGGTTAGGTTAGGCTCGGTTAGTTGGGTTAAGTTAGGTTAGGTTAGTTAGGCTGGGCTAGGTTACGATGATTTAGATGAACACGAAACTTTGCATTTATCTAAACCAAACTGCAGCCTAAATTAACCTAACCTTAATGAACCCATCCTAAATTAAACTCATTTCACTATTTCTTTAGGAATTTCATGAAATCACTGGTTACACAAATTTCCTCTGGCTGTAATATATATATATATATATTTATATTTATATATATATATATATATATATATATATATATATATATATATATATAATGCATGGAACACAATTTTTTTTAATAAGTATGAGCTACTAGGAAATGTATTATATTTAGTACTAGTGTCATTATAAATGAAATTTCACTGAGTGCTTTGCTTATGACTTTTTATCCTGGCTTTTTTTCCGTTTATGACTTCTGGATACTAACCTTATACACTAAAAGGGCAAGTAATACAAGGTAGTAATATTAATTTAGCGTTCAAATTATTGACAACATATTTTTTTCTTATTCATTCTTCAGATCTCTGCTCGTTTCCCTGACCTGCCGCCGCTGCTGGATCTAGAAAGAAACCAGAGTGTGGCACTGTTGAACTCTCACTTCAGCATCAGTAGGACCGTGCCTCTCCTGCCTTCACAGGTGGAGGTGGGCGCCATGCACTGTCGACCTGCCACCCCACTCCCACAGGTTAATCTTTCATCATTTTCATTCATCCTAGCACTGTTAGAATTATTCTTAGCTGAACAGAATAATCCAGAATAGGCCTGAGTAACATATCCAAGGGTTTCCTCACAGTTTGGCAGTTCCATACACCCGAGAATGTTTTGACGAAAAAATCGGTTCTCCAGAATCTCTTACAGAATGGGCAGATACATCACACACAATGATAAAAAGCAATTTCTTTCCTGATGCAGAGATTTTTCTGACGGCAATGACAAGAATTACATTTTCAGCAAGTTAGTCAAACATACTATAATAAGCATGATAAACTGCAGTCACATGGAACATTAGGATTGTGCAATATTATTGCAATGATCACCCAAACACCACAAACAACTTAACTTATTCCTCTATTGTTGTACTATTCGAACGATATATGTAAAATTATTATTATATATAACACATCATGCTTTCACTCATTTCAGCATATAAATTTAGTCACTTCACAAAAAAAAAAAACTTGAAAATTATGGAAAATTTCTGAACTCTCATAGAGTTCTATCAACACTGTTGAACTTGACTCTCCCGAAATTACCCTACTTAAAATACAGACAAGATACATAAAATCCATTCTAGACAATTTACCTACCGACAAAGCTTCAGACCCAAATGGAATTCCGCCAATTGTTTTGAAAAAGTCTTCCCCTGTACTCTCCTCTGTTCTAGCAAAATTATTCAGGCTATGCATACGTTCTTCTTTATTCTCAAATTCATGGAAAGACGCCAATATCCACCCAATTCCGAAGAAAGGAAGTTCCTCTGACCCCTCTGATTACAGACCAATAGCTGTCACATCTTCTCTTGGTAATGTATTTGAAACTTTAATTAATAAGCACACTGTTAAACATCTTGAATCCAACAACTTAATTAGTGATGGACAATATGGTTTTCACCACGAAAGATCCACCATTGACATACTCAATCTCCTAACTTAAACCATCCATCAATCAAGTGATCTACATGGAGAAAGTCATGCAGTAGCTCTTGATATTTCTAAAGCTTTCGACAAAGTATGGCACCGTTCCCTGCTGTCCAAACTCCCTTGCTATGAACTAACGTCTTTTGTTCCTTTGATTTCTTCATATCTTAGTGACAGGAAAATAAGATTAAAAGTAGATGATGTATATTCCAGTTTCCACTCAATTGACGCCGGCGTGCCACAGGGGTCAGTTCTGGTGCCAACCCTATTCCTGGTTCATATTAATGATCTCTCATCTGTCACCGACAATTCCATTCACTCATACGCAGATGATTCAGCGCTACATAGTTCATTCACACTCGACACCCATTTACGAAGTCTAGTATCTCTATCTCTCAACTCAGTACAGGCATCTCCATAAATCAAGACCTTTCTGTGATCCGTGAATGGGGACAAAACAACCTTGTCTCTTTCAATGTTAGTAAAACTAAATCCATGCAATTTACTAATAGACAGATATTGCCAGATTCGTACATTACCTTCAGTGCTACTAATATTCCCATCTGCAAAGGTATTGAAATTCTTGGCGTCTCACTTAATAATGCCATCAGCTGGACCTCTCATGTAAGATCACTTGCTAAAACCGCCTCAAAGAAACTTGGATTATTGCACAGAGGCCGTAACTTCTTCGTTGATAAGCTATCTATCTATCTATCTATATACCTAGGCTGCTTCCCCCAAGGAAAGGGAGGTAGCCGAGACAGGACGACACACTCCCCATTTACTCATCCATTCAAACACATTCTTTCGCATCATAGCCCCAAAGGGGAGAACGGACAGATCCTCACCGCACCACACCGCACAAGGGTCAACTGCGCAATGCAATCAGTGACATCCGCAGCAGGGCCCGACAGCAGAACTGGTTTACCCCTGCCACATCATAACAGACTCATTCCCTTACCCGCACCTGACCTGACTAGCTGATCAGACCAAATGCGGGAGAATATCCCCTCAGGGCTGCGTCATCACTTATTCATTCACAATTTCTCTCCATTTATTTCTGTCATGCACAACCACTCTTCCTTGCTCAACAGACATCCCTCTTGCATCCAGCGCTCTCTTCACACTGTCCATCGATCCTATTCGTGGTCTTCCTCTCAGCCTTACAGCTCTCACATCAGATCTAGTTATCTTTTTCACCAATCGCTCATTATCCATTCTCTCCATATGCCCAAACCATCGCAACACCCTCTGCTCAACTCTACCAGCCATCTCGCGAACAACTCCAGTTCTTCTTCGCACTTCATCATTTCGCACCTGATCCATACGTGTCACTCCACACATACTCCTCACACACCTCATCTCCATTACATTCAAACTTTTCCTCTCTGCTACACCCATATTCCATGTTTCAGCCCCATATAACGCAGTCGGTACCACAACACCCTCATACAGCCTTCTCTTTACATCCATTCTAAGTGAACGACATTTAAACACTTTTTTCATTCCTCCCAGCACCTTTCCTACTTCATTTATTCTAAACTTCACTTCTGCATCTATTCTTCCATCCACAGCAACATGTGACCCTAGATATTTAAAACAATCTACCTCCTCAAGCAACTCACCATTCAAAACTATATTCATCCCCCTACCATCTATCAACCTCGTACACTTCATCAGTTTACTCTTATTTTCATTTACTTTCAATTTCCTTCTTTCACACACCCTTCCAAACTCCTCTACCAACTGTCTCAATCTCTCCTCTGAATCAGTCACCAGTGCAGTATCATCTGCAAACAGCAGCTGCTTCAGATTCCACTCTCCACCATCAACATTCACCAGACTCAGACCTCCACCTAAAACTCTTGCATTCACCTCCCTTACAACACCATCCATGTAAATATTAAACAACCAAGGCGACATCACACATCCCTGTCACAGCCCCACTCTCACGGGAAACCAATCACTCACAGCATTTCCCACTCTTACACACGCTCTACTATTTACATAAAAACTTTTCACCCCTTTTAGTAACCTACCATCAAGTCCATACAATCTTAAAACAGTCCACAAAGCCTCTCTATCAATTCTATCATGCGCTTTCTCTAAATCCATAAATGCCCAAAACACATCCTTGCCGTTCGCTAAATACTTTTCACACACTTGTCTCACAGCAAACACCTGATCAACGCATCCCCTCCCTCTCCTAAAGTCACACTGCTCATCACCAATCACTCCCTCTGTACCCTCTCTAACTCTCATAATTAACACTTTACCATACACCTTACCTACAACCTGAACAGACTTATACCCCTAAAGCTAGTACATTCATACTTATCACCCTTGCCTTTATACAACGGGACCACACAAGCACTTGCCCAGTCAATTGGCACCATACCTTTCTCAAAGCACACATTCAACAATCTTACTAACCAGTCAACAATAGTCACTCCACCACCCTTCAGGCATTCCACAGCACACCCATCCATACCTGCAGCTTTCCCTGTTTTCATCTCCTTTACTGCCTTCTCCACTTCCTCCTTCGTGATCAAAGAATCATTCAACTCTCCCAACACATTTATTCCTTGCACCCTTCCATCCGCCACAATCTCAGCCACCCTTTCCTCCTCTACATTTAACAATCTTTCAAAATACTCTGCCCATCTCTTCCTTACTGCATCCATCTCAATTAACATCCTTCCATACTCTGCTTTTACTCGTTCTTCCTTCCCAGACTCTCCCATTCGCACCCTTTTCACCTCCTTCCAAAACATTTTGTTATTCTGTTGAAAATTCTCTGTCAGCCGCCTACCCCACCTCTCATCTGCTGCCACTTTAGCATCACGCACAGCCCTTCTCGCTCTATTTCTCTGTTCCTTATACCTTTCATATGACATCTCATCCTTCCTCTGCAGCCACACTTCATATGCACGTCTCTTCTCAGCCACAGCCATATTTACTTCCTCGCACCACCATTCACTTCCTTTTCTTACACCACCACCCATACGTCTCACACCACACACCTCTTCTGCATGCCCCATCACACAGCACCCTTAAACAACTGCCATTCCTCCTCCACGCTGCCATTTTCCCGATCTTTCACTGCGTTCCACTCATCTTTCAATTTCTCCTGATACTCTATCTTTTTCTCTCTTTTATCCAACTTACTCACTTTCAAAACCTCCCTGCCACACCTAACCCTCCTAGCTCTCACCCATCTCTAACCTACTCTTAACTTTCCCTCCACCAGGTAGTGGTCAGACATACCTCCACCCTCCCCTCTCAGAACTCCCATATCCAACAATCTTCCTATTACATTCCTAGACACAACCACATAGTCCATCAAAGCTCTATCAACAACCCTTCCACCCTCCTGTTTCACCCATGTATACTTATAAATATCTTTCTTCTCAAACAGCGTATTCCCAATCACCACCTCTCGCTCAACACACAGCGCTATCATTCGTTCCCCATTTTCATTTCTTCCAGGCATACCATGCATACCAACTACGCCTTCAACTGCTACATTTCCCACTCTAGCATTCAGATCTCCCATCGTTACCACATTCACATTCGCTCCAAAACTCTGCAGACACTCATCAACATCGTTCCAGAAAGACTCCCTCTCTTGTTCATCCCTTTCACTACCAGGCCCATATGCACTCACAAACACCCACAACTCACGTTCAAATTTCGCTTTCACCCACATCAGTCTCGATGACACCTCCTTCCATTCAATCACACATTGCTGTACTTCTGAACTCACTAACAAGGCCACACCTTCTCTTGCCCTTCCTTTATCAACACCTGACAATCTTCCATTCACACTTCCAAACATAGACTCCCCCTTCCCTTTCATCTTCGTTTCACTCAAAGGTAACACATCCAACTTTCTTCTCACAAACATTCTCTCAATCTCCTCCCTTTTAGCCTCAATCGTACTACATCCACGCACATTCATAGACCCAATCTTCAGGGTACGTGGATAACTCCATCCCCCATCCCTTTCTCTGGCCTGTCTCTTTTTAGGAACTAAAAAACAGAGGAGGGGGTCCCTTGTTCCCTCACCCCGCCCCTTTTAGTCGCCTTTTACGACACGCAGGGAATACGGTGGCAGTATTCTTCCTAACACAACAGTTAGCTATAATTTAGCAGTTAGCTATAATTTATTAGTCATGTGCGCTCTCAGCTTGAATATTGCTCACCCTTTTGGAAAGGATGTGGAGAGGTTGCATTAAAACAACTAGAAAAAATTCAGCCCAAAGCTGTTAGAATTATTAACAACCCTGCCATTACAAATAAACTACCTCCCCTGCAAGTAAGAAGAAATGTTGTCTCCCTTGCATTATTTTACAGATATTTTTTGGCAGATGCTCAGACGAAGTTGCATCCATGGTGCCACCTCTCCATGCCTTCTCTTGTGCTGCAAGGGCATCTGGTAGCGCTCATGACTGGAATGTCACTTAACCATACTGCAGAACTTCTGCCTATCAGAATTCTTTCATTCCCCAAACTGCATCTCTCTGGAACTCGCATCCCCAGAGTTGTTTCCCTCCAAATTTCAACCCACAGCTGTTCAAGACTAACTGTTACAGATATTTTATGAACAGAGGACACCAGTAATCTGGTGTATGGATTATTATTATTATTTTTTTCATTTGTTTTTCCTTCCTCCGTTCTGTTATTAAAAAAAAGATTTTTTTTTTTTTTACTCAGACAGGCAGTTCCCTTTGTACTTTATATATATATATATATATATATATATATATATATATATATATATATATATATATATATATATATATATATATATATATATATATATATATATATATATATATATATATATATATATATATATATATATATATATATATATATATATATAATAATAATAATAATAATAATAATAATAATTACCGGTAATACTTTTGGTGGTCCAGTTAGCTTTGTGTAGGGGAAGTGTAGCACAGGCACCTATGGCAAATAGCAGATGTAACGGTGAAAATACCTGGTGTCTCTTCATAAAGATACCACACATCACCAGCCAACCCTTGAGTACACCACCATTCGAATGTGGGCGATAAAGGCAGGTCGGTCCTGTGTACCAGTCCTGACAAGTGCTGCTTAGCCATCAAGCTGGTGCCCCGTACATTACTCCTCATTTGTGGATTAAGGAGTCCAGGATAGTCTTCTATTATGGGTATATAAAATTGGTATAAGATGTATGATTAATCATTGGATGACTCTCCGACAAGGAGAGTATGTTTCCACACCTGTTTGTTTGTTTGTCTGTCTTTTAGCAGTATTACTAAAAAACTAAAAGAGATATTAGAACCAAATATGCCAGGTAGATAGCCCATGTCCCTGGGAACAATCGACTAATTTTAGGGGCCAATCCAGATTTTATTACAAATTCTGGATCCGGAAAACACTTTATGCGAAACCCTAGTCAGTGATGAGAAACCCTAACCCATTATGAAGAGTAGTTTGGAAATTACGTTGCCCTTATCGGAGAGATGCGCTCCACTGAGTGCCCCACCGGCTGCTCCTGTTTTGATTGCTTCGAAATCAAAAGAACCCCAGCAATGTACTGTAAATATAATGAAATGTGATGTTTCTCTCATATCAGGTCTGTTCATGCTTAAATGTCTACACTGCTTGCTCTTATTGTCGGTAGGATCTGAAGTCATGGATATCTGGTGCTGGTCCTGAGGGTGTGATATACTTCAGTCTAGGGTCGGTTGCTAGAGGAAACTCAATGCCAGTGAAATACCGCGAAGCCTTTATCAAGGCTTTCCACAGGCTGCCACACAGAGTCATATGGAAGTATGAGAAGGACCTGGAAGGTCTGCCAGAAAATGTCATGATAAGCAAGTGGCTCCCACAACAGGACATCCTTGGTAAGTTCATCCTGTAACAAACGAGTTGGCTTAATATGATGTATGCAAACAATATAACCTCCCAAGTACTGACTGTACTTAGACAACCTGTGCACCTCAGCCCACGACAGCATGAAAGTGTTCATCACCCATAGTGGCCAGCTGAGCATACAGGAGTCCATCTACCATGCCACGCCCCTCCTCGCCCTATCCATCTTCGGTGATCAACTCATGAACGCTTATTTTGTGGAGAATTCTGGCTATGGTGACATGCTGCTGTGGAAGGAGCTGACTGTCGAGGCCATAGTTGATGTCGTCACCGAAATTACCACCAACCTTAAGTTGGTATAACAGTCCTACTGGTGTTTTGTTGTGAGATAATGGTACTGAAATATGAGGTTCATTAGCCTGCTGGTAGAAATCAATTTTGAAGTGCAAGTGTCTTTTGAAATACATGTAATATTTACACTTGCTTGTCTGTTATATGCAGTCTGTACTGATCACATCATTTAATGTAATCCTGTCAACCTTTAAAAAGTATTCTTGAATGATACTGACACTGGTTCAAGGAAATAGTTGAGGTCAGCATAAAAATTTAAGCACTGAACTCCCTCAAACCTCTTGCTGTCTGTTCAGTTGCTTTATGTGCCTGTCTGGCACACCTTTAGTTCACAATAAATTCCTGGGTGGGAGTGGGTATTTAAGTAGTTCAAATTATATATATCACTTGACTGCACCCAGTAGAAACTCAGCTCAGCGATGTATGTACACTTTCTAATTCACAAACATTTACCTTCTGCAGGTCAGTTGCACGTACTCTTTTCACTACTCTTCAAAAAGCATGTGTGGAATATGATTATTGTGGGTTAATGGAAGACGTCGTCCTTCGGCTGCATGGAGTACGATAATATACACCTGTTGGCATTTATTTAAGTTGATTGTCGCCCTCTTCTAGATGGAATCGAATAATCAAATGTTCTACTCACTGTAAACTTTTATCTATGTGTACTTCATATTGTCAGCTAGACTACGGGAATATACTGGGAGGCTAACTGTGAAGCATGTGGCTCTATAATCTGTTGCAACTCCCATGTCAAACAATAGTAAAACTGCAGACCTGTAATACTGTGATACAGTTTTTTTTAAAAGCAGAATTTAATTTTCGTTTACTAGGATTGGAACATGAATTACATTTCTCGTTCTCCTTTGTTCCAGACTACAGCACTCTATGTAGCTGCATACGATTCTTTACGTAGCTATGGGCTTCATCGACGCCGTACTAGTTTCTCGACCTGTACCAAGATAACTAACACTATTACTTAACCAACTGTCTCAATCAGCAGCATTCCTAAGATTCGTCTGATTTGCTCCGGTCCCCAGTGTTTCAAGGAAATATTCACTAATCCAAGAATCATAGCTCCATGCCAAGAAGTTCTCAGTATATTGCTTATTATAAAGGTTAAGGAAAAATAGTTAGTGCTGTTATTATGATGAAAAATTTTTTTCTAATACCTACATGGTTACGGAAAGCAATCTCAGCTCTAAAGGGCAAAAAATATGATACCTAGACTTTATATACTATATTTCATATACGTATAATGATTAACTTCTGTGGTCATATGCATTGCAGATTTGACTAAATTATATCGTTAATTAACAAAATCACAGTTTACCAAGGCTAAAGCTGATATATGACACCAGCGGCTCCTGTGAGAACAAATGTGGCTATAAGGTCTACATGGCTGTTTGATTTTACAAAAATCCCCTTAACTAAAAATGTAGAGAAATGACTAACAGATTACTCATGCTTAATTTTTACATTTACGTTAAGGTACAAGGAGAATGTGCTGGCAGAGTCGAGGCACCTGCGGGATCAGCTGACGACGCCACAGGAGAGGGCCGTGTTCTGGACGGAGTACGTCATCCGTCACCGGGGGACACCGCAGCTGAGAAGTCCTGATGCCCAACTCTCCTTGGTGGAGTTCCTCATGCTGGACGTATTGTTCTTTTTCCATGTGCGCGTCTTTATCTCCATCCGCATCTGGCTTCCAGTCGTGAGAGGCATTTCAACACTAATACTTGGTAAAGGCAGCCATAAAGTGAAAACTCAGTAATATGCTAAGCATCAGTCATTCAGTATATTGTTACTTATAATGGTAACTTCAGAGTGTTGAAGATGAGCAAAACTATTTTTCTTATAACTCTAGGTCTCTGAATAGCACAAATATTAGCTACAAAAGCAGATTTATGTCTTGACCCTGATGTCCACTTCTCCCGCCACTCCATGGGCTGCAAGTCTAACTGTGCATTGTAGCCTACTCATGGGCTAGACAATGGCCCAGTTTTACTGGGCAATGAATTAGACAAGCGTGTGTCACCTCCTTGTGTGTGTGTGTGTGTGTGTGTGTGTGTGTGTGTGCAGTTGGGAGCTGGACACACAATTGCCTGGTAATGTTTTCTCATTATTTCTTATATTTTACATGTACAGTTGACAACACAGTTTTTTTAAAACACTGTACAGCCCAGGTGACTCATTTGGATATGAATGTTAATTATACACTCCCAGTTCATATTTCTGTGATTATAGCATAAGGATTTGATATATAACTTTACTGTAACAATAACTCGTGTACTTGTTAGGACGTAGAAATATTCGAACTTTACTAATGACATACTATTACTTACTTGTATGGTGTCAGTATCCTCTTTTTCTCCTGTCTGCCAAACCTTCTCTCACTGAATCATAACCTGATCCATAACCTCATCATCAATAAAGAGGGCAGTATTCATGTGGCAGCATTAGTGTCACCAAGCGTCTTCCGAGTGTAGCTATACAAACATCTTTCACCTACTTCTCTATTCTCAAGGTGTAGTGCCCGGAAGTGATAATGAGTTGTATCTAGTTTATTTTATATGACCAAAAGTTCGGTTAAGTGAGAAAGAGTGGCCGAGGCATGGCTGTTACCATGCGGACGTGTCCAGAACATAGATTAATTACCTAGTTGCTAAGTCACTTTTTTTTCCTACTGTTATTTACTAGTATTAAGTCTCTTTATAATATAAAATCTCGAGTCGATGGGAACATGTGCCTTTGTTCACATAATCCAGCATAATGTACGCGTGCGCAAAGTGATGTAAAGCACGATGATTTTCATTATTTTTCGATGTAAGAGTATAAAGAGAGAGAGGTTGTTGGGTAATTATTGTAACTAGAGAATGTTATTTTGGGGGGTAATTGATTGTAAGGGAAAAGACATCACACTGAGTCTATCTCGAGTCTGTAATAATTAAAATCTTAAACTGCGTATGCCGTCATCCCCCCCTTCCCTTTGCATCACGCAGTTTGGCGTGTCTCACTCGATCACCGGCCGTGATAGATGGTAGTTGGTCGGTAAGGTCGTCATCCTCCCCCCCCCCCTTCCAAGGAATTCTGTAAGTAATTTAATATTAATATGATGTTTGGTATGTTGAAGTTCGAATAGTGATATCCCACAAGTGATAATAGTGACGAAATTAAGAAATGGACTCGGGTAGAATCAAGTGTTGTCGTTCCGCAGGAGGTGTAACGGTGACGCCATTAGCCTTTGGAGAAGCGAGTCCTGTGTTCCCGCTCACCTCCCTTACATTTTTGAGCTGGATAGTGAGGTACTTCCCATATATTTGTATTGTTTAGTATTATTATTTAGTAACTGGAGTACGAGAATGCTAGCTAATTCTGTCTGAGCCTCAGATAACTGTGTGATTTTTGTAGGCCAAGTATCAGGTGCCTTGGGACTGTGAATTATTTATTATTATGTTGAAATGACTTTGCAATTCAGTACTTATTAGGGCTATGTTGTGAGTAAATGTTCGCGTAGTTACTTTGTGAGGCACAATGATATTGATACAGTGATGATCTTCATGGTTAGAGTTACAGTTATGCTTACTGTATTTGTTTTAGTACTTTTTCTTTTATATTATCCATACAATAAGTATTATTTTGAGCAGACCTATGTGTCTAGTCCCATGTGTTATTCTGTTATTACTTGAGATGCCGAGTGTTGCAACTCGTGTTTCTTTATTATGAGATTTTCCTGATCATGTGAAGGGATTACTTGCATTGGGGAGAGCAGTTATTCATTATTCATATTAACTTCTAGCGGGTCCCAGTGTGGATGTCGAAGTACCTGGGTGAGTCAGAGTCCAAGTGTGGAGGTCTAAGCACCGGATAGTGAGTCAAGGTCCCAGTGTTGAGGTCAAGGTCGGCAGTGGCAGAGGACTGGACCAGTGAACTAGGTGTTCAGAGGGACGATTATGAAGAAACACTTTGGACCGGGACAGAGGAGCTAAGTTTTGTGCATTTGATATTAGGACCATATAGAGATATATTTTTCGAACAATGTGCCAACTGATTCATGTTTAATCTGTAAAGCAAGTAGCTGGAGAAGATTTCTACTTTTTGGTCTTGTTAATACACATTCCCTCCCACTCGAATTTTATTGTTTGTATAACCCTTGAGAACTGGTGGTATAGAGCTTACCTAGTAGTTTATTAAAGTGCAACTTAGAAGCATTCTGGGAAACTGCGAAGGTTGGGCTTGGGTTGGCCTAGTTGGAGACTGGCCCCGTCATTTTGGCATGCTACCACTCTTAACTTGGCCACTTGAAATGTAATAAACGCAACCGAAGAGGCTGCTAATGAGAGAGAGTCTCCATCAATCTGAGTTCCCGACCGTTCCAGCACACATTGGTCATTAATAGTGACTTGTTTTCTGCCCCTTTTGACCATGTAAAAGTCTGGATCGCAGAGGTGACAGTACAAAGGGTTCACGTTCAGATGAGACTGAACAGTCTTTTCGATTGCTGTCGCTTTTCTCTTCCATTTTCCAGTCCTGTCATCACCTCATCTACTACTATCATATGCTTTATCTGGTCTTCTGCCTTCATTTTCCTGACAAGACAACTCCATCTCTCCATCTTGAATGCTGAGTTGTAACAATAGATTAACACTAGAATAAAGTACAATGCTAGTCATGAAGAAATGTTACAAGAAAGATGTGGAGCTACAGAATTGTCTAATTCTGACACTGAGCTACGTGAAATAACCTGGAAAATGTGAGCCAAGTTAAGATGAATGACGTGTTGGTGGCTTCCCTAACTTCAATGAAATCGTCTAGTTAAAATAGAGATTAATGTGACAGGTTGCTGGATTGCAGGGGTTAGTAAATCTGCATCACACACCAACACCAGCCCTGTACAACAACTCTGTTTTTCGTCCATTTCCTTACATCACTTAACACTTACAACTTTGCATAACACTTCAACTCTCTCTCTGCATTGGACACGTCACACAGCACCTCCTGCCTTCTTTTATTTACATCACACAGCACCTACTGCCTTCGTTTGCATCACATAACACCTACTTCCTTCAATTGCTTACATCATACCACACCTCTTTCCTTCATTGGTTTACGCCACAAACACCTCCTTCCTTCTTTTGTTTACGTCACACAACACCTGCCTTCTTTTGTTTACGTCACACAACACCTGCCTTCTTTTGTTTACGTCACACAATAGCTACTTCCTTCATTTGTTTGCGTCACATAACATCTATTGCCCTCATTTGTTTACGTCGCACAACACCTTCTTCCTTCATTTGCTTATGTCACACAACACCTTCTTCTTTCTTTTGTTTACCTCACACAGCACCTTCTTCCTTAATTTGTTTCGTCACACAACACCTCCTTGCTTTACTTGTTTACATCACAAAAACCCTACTTCTTCCTTGCTACAGTCAGATGATTTTTTTTAAGACGTTATTCTGATTAGGAAGAAAAAACTTGTTGTTAGGGAATTATTTCTTACTAATCGCATCCTTAAGAAGAAAAATTTGGTTCTAAGGGATTAACTGTTACTAATCCACATCACAAGGGAGAAAAATCTGGTTCTAGAAGATTAACTGTTGCTAATCCACACAACAATGGAGAAAAATCTGGTTCTAAGGGGATTAAATCTGTTACTAATCACATCACTCCTGGCAGGTTCACCAGAACTTAATGAAATCGTCTGGAGACCGCGAAGTGGAAACATATGTCATGAAGAAGTTAAATCACATAACATCTGCATACCTGAACCCAACCTTTCATTTGTTTTAGCACTTCAGTATCTTTCATTGCATTCCTCCTGTTACCTGACTATGTTACTCCTCCTGGCAAAAACTTGTTGAACTGGAGAGGTGTTTACAATTACCCCTTGGCTACAGGTCTCCCCCAAAGTTAATAGAGTCGCTTGGTGGTTTCAAGAATGTTATAAATAAAGTAATCAGATAAGAGGACAAAACACACAACATTTATACTTAACACAGTGGTTGAGCCTGTCTGTCGGCCGTATTCTTAGTGACAAAGGAGGCTTCATAGCACCTGCTCCCTAGCGATTTCGTTCACACCTCGTTACCACCGTGTTTGTTACTTAACCCCTAAACCGCGGGGTTGTTTTGGCGCAACTTGCGTGTCCCGCTAGGATATTCGTGCTCCGACAGACTTTCTAAAAAATTTGCCAAAAATCAGTTATTAGTCCTAGAATATTATAATTACATATGCATATGGCATATACCTTCAGCTTTCTCCTGGGATGTTTGTTGAACCTTCGTCGAGTACGTAGGACTTGTGGAGACCTCTGAAATTGGGTAACGAAGTCTCCACTTTACACTTCCCGACACCCCATAATATGATTACCACAGCCTGATATTATTACTAGAAACACTATTCTATGATTTTTCAAAGAGTTTGGAATCAATACTCCAAAAAAAACACTGTGAAAGCAATGAATATTACGAGCGTGTAGGATCCTCTCACTTCTGTTTGTTCCCCGCTGGTATTCTGTCATTTATTATTCATAAAAACACTCACACTTTATATTCCTATTGCTATATAACACTTATATGCAGTCTTTATCCATAAGTTTCCTTCAGTAATAGTAGTTTATTTTCATTGTAGGCATTCAATTTCTCTTTCAGTAAAATACGTAGTGTGCCAAGGTTTCACTTTCACTGTCATAACTTCAAGTATTTGTACTCATATTCTTATATTACTAATTATTTACATTTCTACTTACATTTTCTATTATATTTTCAATATTTACACTTCTATTTTACTTATACTATGTTATGCACTGTCACTTGCAGTAACTTATAAAATGATATTACACTGTTCCATCATATTTACACCCATTGCTTTCACTTGCAATGGATGAGGAATTTGAAAGGAATTTGAGTGTAAAGTGGAGGGACTGTAAGAAAATGTTCTGGAGAGAAGTGAAAAGAGTAAGACAGGGTGGAAGTGAAGTTAGCAGGGGAGTGAAAGACAAAATTGGTAGATTACTGGTGGACAAGGAAGAAAAAGTGAGCAGATGGAGAGAACACTTTAAGGAATTGTTGAACGTAGAGGATGGAAGTAATGCGAGTATAAGTGGCTGGGGAATGGCTGGGAGAAGGAGGGAGGTGAGAAGACAGGAAGAAATCAGTAGGATAGAAGTTGTGGAAGCAATGAAGAAAGTTAAATCGGGGAAAGCCCCAGGAATTGATGGAGTGTGTGGTGAAATGCTGAAGCATGGGGGAGAGATAGTAGTAGAATGGATGTGGAAGATGTGCAGATTGGCCTGGGAGGAAGGTAGAGTCCCGGAGGATTGGAAGTCAGGTATAATTATTCCCTTGTACAAAGGAAAAGGGGAAAAAGAAGTGTGTGGTAATCATTGGGGCATTTGTCTTCTTATTATAATAGGAAAAGTGTATGGTAGGATACTTATAGACAGAGTTAGAGAAAGAACAGAGAAATTAGTTGGAGAAGAACAGGGAGGCTTTAAGAAGGGAAGAGGTTGTGTAGATCAGATATTCATTCTTAGATCGTTAGTGGAAAAGTTTCTAGAGAAGGGAAAGAAGTTGTATGCGGCTTTCATGGATTTGGAAAAAGCATATGACAGGGTGGATAGACAAGGATTGTGGAAAGTGTTAGGAATATATGAAGTAGATGGGATGTTGTTGAATGCTGTGAAGAGTATGTACGATGGTGCGAAGGCTGCAGTGCATGTGGATGGTGAACTAAGTGAATTTTTCTCTTTGAAAGTTGGTTTGAAACAGGGATGTGTCATGTCTCCATGGTTGTTCAATCTGTACATGGATGGGGTAATAAAAGAGGTACAAGGTAGGGTAGTGGATGTTGGAGTGACCCTGGTGAGAGAGGATAGTGTTTGGAAACTCCCTGTACTGTTGTTTGCAGATGATACTGTGTTGTTGAGTGAAGACGAAAGGGAGCTGCAGGGCTTGGTGGATGAGTTTGAGAGAGTGTGTAAGAAACGGAATCTAAAGGTGAATGTAGGGAAGAGTAAAGTGATGGTCTTTGAGAGAGGTGAAGTCAGTGAATGTACAGCGAGGTTGGATGGTGAGGAATTGGAAAATGTGAGTACGTTTAAGTACTTGGGTAGTGTGATGAGTAAGGATGGAGGTTTGGAAGGTGAAATGCTTGAAAGGGTACAGCAGGGAAGAAAGGTTGCTGGTTCTTTGAAAGCAGTGATAAGAAACAGGGAAGTGAGCATGGAAGTGAAAAAGTTACATGACAGTATTGTGATACCAACTCTAACGTACGGAAGTGAAGCTTGGACTTTGTTGGAAGGACACAAGTCAAGAGTGAGAGCAGTGGAAATGAGTTATTTAAGAGGAGTCTGTGGAATCACGTGGAGAGACAGGCTGACGAATGAGGATATAAAGGAGCGTTGTGGTGTGGATGTGGATGTGATAGGAAGTGTTATGAGGAACACACTGAGGTGGTTTGGCCATGTGGAGAGGATGGAGGGTGAAAGACTGACGAAGAGAGTGTATGTGAGTGAGGTGGAGGGGGGAAGAGGGAGGGGGAGGCCGAGGATGAGATGGAGGGATGGGTGGAGAGGTATATGAGAGAGGGGGGTGTGAGTTGGGAGCAGGGCAGTGAAATGGCTGGGGACAGGGCGACTTGGAGGCGATTTGTTTGTGGCCACCCGAAACGGGATTGAGGCGTCTGGCAATAGATAGATAGATAGCTTTCACTTGCTATTTATATATTATTTACACATTATTTACATTTTCCACGTGCACTTTTAGAACTGCTTCAGGCTGTGGTAATCAAAGAAGCAGGTAGCGCAGAGGGGAACCTAGCACTCTGCGCACTGCAAAGAGGTGCGTTTGTGCTCAGGTGTGCATTGGGTGGGATGTGCACACACCTGGCACCTGCAGATCGCAGCTTTCCTCTTGGTTGTGGCAGGCATTTGCACCAATCTGTGCTGACCCATGTACTCCCTCTGTCGGGAAGCCTTACAGCATGGGGCCTTGGAGTTGCTGCTGTCACCTTACCACATCTCTCAAGCAGCTGCTGAACACAAGTCCTGGCGAACAACCTCAGGGAGAAGGACTTGGGTGGCTTTACCTTCATCTTGTACAGGATGAAGGCGTTCAGCATCGTCATGTCAATAAGATGCAGAAAAACTTTCCTGTACCATCTAGTATTCTTCCTGAGGCAGTCGTTCTCTCCAATCATCATGTCGGACTTGTCCACCAGCTGCATGTTGATATTATAGTCGATGACAGCATCAGGTTTCCTCACAGGTTCACCTGTCCTACGGTTGACCTTCCCACTGTCTTTCATTTCCCCCTTGTGTACGGTGGTGAGCCTGTACACTACCCTCTTGTCATGCCACCGTACTGCCAGCATCTTCTCAGACTTGCGTAGGTGGG
This sequence comes from Coenobita brevimanus, assembly GCF_032717465.1. NCBI lineage: Eukaryota > Metazoa > Arthropoda > Malacostraca > Decapoda > Coenobitidae > Coenobita > Coenobita brevimanus. The sequence goes on from NC_136967.1 coordinate 42,831,848, forward strand.
CACAATTGCTCTTCACAGTGCCACAGGAGCCGATGCCGTGCTCCGAAAGATATTTAGGACGTTTCGGTGCTGTATAATAGTTGTCAGTATTCAGCACATGATTCCCACCAAAATACCTTTCAAGCAGCACTTTCACTACACAGCCTGAGAAGCCAAGGGGGTGTGTTTTGTCCAGATCGACAGTGGTGGCTGAATAGATGACGAAGTCAAGGATGCACCCTGTCTTACAGTCGCACAGTACAAAGAACTTGATTCTAAAGCAATGGCGTTTGCTTGGAATGTACTGTACATTTGTAAGACGTCCTCTGAACAAAACCAAGGATTCGTGTATGACAACCTTCTGAAAGGGGTGGAAGAATGACATAAACCTATCCTTCATTTTGCTCAGAATCTCCCGGATCTTTCAGAGTGGGTCAGTTTGGGAAGGTACATCGTTGTTGGTGAAAAGCAGGTTTCCCATGATGTTCCGGAAGCGATCTCTGGCCATAGTGGTGACATGTAAAGGTGTATGGTATGTAGGAGGACTGCTGGGCCTTGATAGCAGGCTGTGAAGCCTATGCCCAAAGTCAGACACATAAAAAAAAAAAAGTTCTTATTGAAGGTGGGTGAGAGTAGTAAAGGGTCCATTGACCAGTCTTCTTCCAACTCATGCTTCTTTGAGTGTGGCATGAGAAGCATGAGGGCGAAGAACACATACAGCTCGTGCACTTCCAACATAGTCCACTGTTGCATCTTCGCTGCACCTGCACCACTTGCAGCACGTGATTCGCACCTGTTAGTCTCATCACATATGTGCTGCATGACTTCGTCATTGAGGAAGGCCAAAAGGAAGTCCACACATTCAGCATCCTCGTCAAGAGTGAAGGCAGGCTGTATCCCTGAGGAACTCTCATCGAAATGGAGATGTTCAGGGACGAAATTGGAACCTTCCGTCCACACGAAGGCGTCCAGGATTCCCTGTCATGGAGGTGTAGGGTGAGTGAGGGTGGAGGGTGGCTGTGAGGTAGACTCGGCTGTTTCAAGGTCACTCTCACCGACCCTAGGTTGCCGTGTAGCACTAGCAGTCCTTACTCTAGTTGCTACTTTACTTTTACAAGTGAGGGATTTACCTCGTCCCCTACGGCCTACCTTCACTGTAGGTGCTGGTAGAGACTCCAATGATGAAGATTCAGGAGAGAATTCCGCTGAAGACGAGGAAGAAATTAGTGAAATGGGGTTGGGGGAGCAGGGAGGTGATTCACCTCGGGACTCATGGCGGGCTGGGTCACGCGGGGCCATTGTTCCAGGGCTAACCCGCCGCCTTTTTACTCCCTTCCCAAAGTCATTACCCTGCTGCGCTAAGGGCTCCTTTCCCTTGGAGCTAGGGATAACTTGGGACACTGAAGCACTCGTACTAGCAGTTTCTGTCACGATTTCCTCCCCAGGCTCATCGCATGATTCACTCGAAAGATCAAAGTCACTATCCATCATTACCATTGACAATTCTGCCAGTTCACGTTCCACTGCTGAGTCACTAAGTCCTTTGCTGCTTCCCACACGAGTTTTTCTAGGGGTAGAGGTCACAGAGCCCTATGTAATGGGTGCAGAAGTGGCGGAAATGGCTGGGCGCGACAAGGAACTGATTCCCGCAGCATATATGGGAAGGCAAGAGTTGAAAATGTAAATAGGGTGACACCTGCTAATTTACATGCTATGAAATGATTAGTAGGAAATCTCGACAATACATAAAAAAATAGGTAGTTCCAGGTGAATGTAAATATCATTTAGGCTTCTCCCTTCCTTTCATATATATATATATATTTTTATTACGAGAATAGATTATACGGCATATTTCAAGGGGAAATTACTGGGGGAAATTAGCGAACGAGTGCAAGTGAGTTGTTGTCAGGTGATAGCCAATTCCAGGTGTATGGCACTATCAGTTACCTTATTTTTTTTTTGTATATATTATTTTGTATAAGAATAGGGCATAGGGCTTATTTCAATGGATGAAATCAGTGGAAAATTCCAGGGAAGATTTGCTTAGCGCAGCACGGCCGAGCATGCGAGAGGAGAGGGTAATGGAGGGGAGGTAGGGAGGGGAGTCAAGAGCTGGGAAAAATGGCTAAATTGTCAACAATGGATGGGAGTACAGATGAGATTAGGAGTGGTGACTAGTGTTGGACATTGGCAGTACTGATAGATGATACAAGTCACCACTTGTAAGCCCAGGAGAATTCAAAATAACACAGAATCACAAACGTGATGCCCCACGGTATGATCCATTGCGCCTGAGCATCACGAAAGTAACGCCCTGCTGTTAAGAGGTAATAATTTTTTTCCTATATTGTCTTAGTTTGCATCGATATCACAGAGTAGGTGTCATGCAAAGAATAAACCACTAACGAGGACGTGTTACAAAATTAGAATATACAACAGAAACATCCAGAGGTGCAGCCATGAGAACCACGAAGATGAGACCCACCACTGTCAATACATTCTTCAAGATCTGTGAAACACTTCTGACTTGCACATACATCCATGCCGTCAACTTGGATCAGTTTGCATTTTGGTTCGGTTGTAGTGGCGATGGAGACTGTAGTGGATGTGGAAGTGGTTGTGGTGGGTGGAGCTGTTGAATTGGACGTGGATGTTGGAGTGGTGGTGATGGCGGTGGTGGTGGTTGGAATGGTGACTGTGGTAGTGGCTGGAGTGCTTGTGAATGTTGTGGTTGGTATGTTGGTCGTTGTAATGGTTGGAGTGCTGGTGGTGGTAGTGATTAGAGTAGCAGTGGTGGTGATGGTGGTTGGAGTGGTGGTGGGGGTGGTCGTTGGAATGGTAGTGGTGGTGGTGGTTCTTGGGGTGGTGGTGTTGGTGGTAGTTGGGGTGGTGGTGGTGGTGGTAGCTGGACTGGTGGTGGTGGTGGTAGTTGAAGTGGTAGTGGTGGCGGTAGGTGGAACGGTAGTAGTGGAAATGGTGGTGGTGGTTGTAACGTAGAGGTGGTGATGGTTGTACCGTAGTGGTGCTGGTGGTGGTTGGAGTGGGGGTTTTGCGATTGGAGTGGTTTCTATCTCTGGAATCAGAAAACAAATAATCAAGGAATCTAATGACGTAGGAGGAGAAAGAGAAATAATCGTCATTTATTCATTCGTTCATTCATTCATTCATTCGCCATCATTAAAATCGGAATCAGAAACACTCCTCTCATTCCCGCTAAAATGAAGAGGTCCACAAGCATCCGGAAATAAGAAAAAAAAGAAATAGAAAATGAGAAAAGAAAGGAAAAAGAAATGAATGGAACTACCACAGGGTATGTCCAATGAAATGGGTTACATAGTAGCCCAAACATCACTAAAACCTTCGAAATCCTGACTTCATGTCACCAGCAAAGCCATCAGCACGTATTGTTTTGAGCAGTTTTGACTGGCCAGTGACACGTGAAGGCGTGGCCACACTTGCTCGAAACATGTGATTCAGGAGACGAAACGGAGCACGCACCGGTTTACTGTCGCTACAGTATCAAAGTCTGAACGTCAAACTGGCCCTCAATCCTTGTTTCCTCTTGTCGATCACATGTTTGGAGCATGTGTGGCTGCTACGGACACGGCTATACTCATTCTACTCAAACTTGGCTTAAAATTCCCATCTCTCCATCCTGAATACTGAGTTGCAGGAGTAGACTGACACTAAATTATGATCCTAGCCACAGAAAATATGGAGTGCGGTAATACTGTCTCTTTATATCACAAAACTACGTGGTATAACCAGCAAAAGGACGAAAATCGTGGCAAAGTGAGAGTAAAAACAGTATGGGTGCTGTATGACTGGCCACAAGAAAAAAATTTGTTTGGCATTGAGATGTCATCGCAGCTAAAAGCCATCCTTTCGAGATCATGGACACAAAGGCCCATATTTTTCGTCGGTTGAGGAAGCTCTCTAACACCTCTTCTTTGCTAATTTATTTTTTAATATGGCTGGTTAATATTCTTTTGTATGTCATTTATGGCGAGTAGGGTGATATTGGGGGGATTTATGTTACACAGAAAAGGATAATCAAGTGTAGTCAGCAAAATAAATCACTTAGGAAAAGGTGTTAAGGAGCTTCCTCAACCGACAAGACTAGGAGACACGGAGGTATTTCATTGAGCCTAACATCGGAGGAGTTTACAGAGCTAAGAGAATTCCAAGGAGTGAAAAGGAATAACCAGAACTAAATATCAACAAAATAATTGAATTAATTCATTATACTGAAGGAAGCTGACAATACTCAAGTAAATGTACTGCATAAAGTGATGAAACTACAGATGAACTGACAACGATCATGGAAGTTATGGATGAGAATCAAGTGGTATAATATATATGTACACTACATACATGTGTATATACATGCTAACATACACAGTAGAAAGTTAAAGTAAATAGTTTAAGGCCAGTTCTTACACTCTTTCGTTATACAGAATACACTTTGTTTACTCTTTTCAATCCAATAACAGAGAAAGTTGCTTAGCTACGAGAAATCTATAGCACCACTTGAACAGGGCAGTACTCCCGAGGTGGATGGCAAGCTGGTGATAGGGAGAGCTGGAGCTTCCGTTTCACCAGCCCTCAGGACTTGATCCTGACCATCTCCCATTGCTGAACATTTTAAGTGCATTCATTTACACAGAGAGTAGGCCAGCATGCTCTCATAATACCTCTACCTTCAACTGTCTACACGACATTACATGCGCATAACATATCACATCTTCTATTCACTTTCCTTAGTAATGGCTGCTGCAATATTACTATCAAATGAGGTGGTACCTCGGATTTGCCACCACCGGCAGGGTAGGACTGGTGGCACAGGGTCCTCCCGGTCGCCATCAAATGACTGTGCCGGCAGCGACTGTTGCTATTTCAGCTAATGCTCGTCAGCGAGGAGGTGAAAGTGTGGACTTATTCTTCACCAACATCTGCAGCCTTACCACAAATTTAAACTCAGTTCATTTCTTCCTTCAGTCCATAACCCCTTTGGCCCTTTTCCTCACAGAACCACAAATCTCACCCTCTATTGATATATCCCCATTTTATTTTCCTGGTTACCATCTCCTTACTAACTTCCGTAACAAGGGCGGCACCTGTTGTTATATCAGATCCCAATATGCAGTTGACACTATTTTAACCCATCACGTCCCGAGGTTTTTCGCACCTCCGACACCCTCCAATCCAGAGCTATTTTGGATTTTTTTTTTTGGCTAAAACTTCCGCTTTTGTTGAAAAACAAAGGAAAATCACCAAGAAAGGGCTTACCGTGGTTCATAAGTGGTCGGGACAGGTGAGGTCCCCCGCGCCAGGTATCGTATTCTATCATTGACGTGTGAGTCGCTTACGTTTTCTATGGTAGGAAATATTGGGTGAAACAACAAACAACACCTCTACATTTATTGAATTTGAACTAATAAACAATAAGAGTAACAATAAAATGAATTTCAAACACATACTTATGAAAAATAAGCATTGTACCTTCGCGCGAGCATAGCGAGTTGGGTCCGAGTGGTAACATGCTATGTGCTAAGTTTCTTGTATCAGTCAACATATCATTTTTTCAACTTGTATACTTCTGTTTCAATGACATTTTACCAATTTTTACTGTTTGTAAATGTTTTCAGCTGTTTTCATTCATTATGATGACATGAAGCATAAGTATAGCGCACATCTGCTTACTGAGCGCACTCACTATGACTCGTATTTCAACATACCCAATTGTTTTATCACTTTCCTATTATTTTTTTCTTTACATAGAACCTTTCCTCCACCACTGTAAATGTTTTCAATTATTAACATTCATTATGAGGACATTTAGCGAAATGCTAGCGCATATTCATGTAGCAAGCACAATCTCAAACACTCGTGTTTCATCATCTAGTTTATTATTATCACTCCAATTATACTTTCCCATTTACATTACACATGTTTACACCCCAATACTGCACTATACATAGTTACTGGCATTATTTATTCTAGTGAGCGTCAGAATATCGCACGAAAATACCCTCGCAATGAATGTTTCGACAAACATAATACTCAAACACTTACATACAAATTTTTCAATTATATTACACACTTTCCCACTTGTTGACTCCTATGTTCATAATTACGGGCCTTATTCATTCCACTGAGCGTCATGGAATCGCATCTACAGTATATACACTTGCTAGGAATATTTTGACTTAGAATATATTTCAGCACTTACAATAATTTGAACTTATATTATACCCGTTTGCATTTCCCATAATAATATTTACATATTTATGGGCCTTATTTATTCCACTAGCGACAGAATATCGCATCAAAATACCCTCACTAGGTATGTTTCCACTTAGATCATATTTATACACTTACATACTATTTTTGCACTTATGTTATACCCGTATGCACTTTATTCTAATATTTTCAGATCAACAGGACTTATAATTACACTGAGCATCTGTTTGTAGCATTTACTTCAGTGTTACAGCATCCTTTCGCATTCACACCATATTAGAACTGCATCAAGGTGTGATACTCGCTGAAACATGGGTGAATACAGAGACCTACGTCACACTCGACGCACTCATAGCGGGTGTCCTTCCTCTGTGTGGTGAGTCTCACCCAGGAATTGCTACACACGTGACACCTATGTTGGGGCCTATGTCTATGTGGCTGGGGAGGGATAGGAGTGGGGAAATGGTGGCCGGATATTCTCAGGGGAGTTTGGGCAATAGGGGCAGTGCGGGTGCGATGTTGGGGCCTTTCAACAGCCTACCGTGCAAACATCTCTCTTGTGAGCTCCCTCACAAACCCTTCAAAGGTTTCCTGAACTCCTGCTGTCATGGCGTACAGGTGGTGGCAATTCAGAGCAGTGATATCTAGCAAGTGAAAGAACAGTTTCTTATACCACTTCATCGTGGTCCTGGCAAACTCTACCGTCGATATCATGGAGTCTGACTGGTCCACCAGGCGCATGTTTATGTTATAATCCAGAACACACTCAGGTTTCCATAAATGACGCCTGTTCTCGCTCCGGTAATCCACGGAATCAGTACGGTGCATCAAGGGGCGGTGAACTGTGGACAAGAGGCTTACTTCTCTATTATGGTTCCACACAGTTGCAAGTATGTTGTTGGCTTCAAAGAAGACAACCTCAATCCTGTCAAGTTTCTGCCCTACCTTGACCATGTGACGCCGGTTCACCTTCACGGTACCACAGATTCCCGTTTCATGCATGTGTAGATAACAAGCGAGAAGAGGGCTAGTGTACCAATTGTCCAGGTAGAGGACGTGACCACGATGAAGGTAGTTTTCTATCATTGTCTTTACCACTGCTCCCGACAGTCCAATACTCCGATCTTCTGTTATGTCTGTCTGTGCACCGGTGTACAAGACTATGTCTTGAACATAACCAGTCCTACAGTCACACATAACAAAGATCTTGAACCCAAAACGGTGCCTTTTGCTGGGTATATACTGCCTAAATGAAATATTGCCTCTTCAGAACACGAGACTCTCGTCTATGACGAGGTCTCTATAGGGATAAAATGACGAACGAAAGGTTTGCCTCAGGTGATCAAAGACCAACCTAATTCACCTCATCTTATCTGTGTCGTTCGCATCAGCATCGTAAAAGTGGAGGCGACTTAGAATTTGTTGGAAGAGATTACGGCTCATGACTTGGCCAAATATTGTTGTCAGCATAACAGGGTCCCTTGTCCAGTAGGCCGGAATTCTGTTCTTTCGTATAATACCCATCAAAAGGGCCAGGGCAAGAAATAAGAACATTTCTGAAAGGGAGACAGGGTAATCATATATGATAGAATGCCTGCTCCTTGTTCCCAATCTTTCACTCTCACGGCGCTGGCTGCTTGCAAAACGGTTGGTTCGGTCAACAATCTGCTCCACGAAAGCCTCACAAAAACAGGTGGAAAAAATCCAGCCTGGTGAAATTAGGGTGAATTCCGGGAGCAATGCAGCCAGTGCACCCCTGCTCAGTGAAGGGGTGAATAAGGGTAGAAAAAACACTCCCATCCTCCTAATTCCATCCCACAAATCACTCGCCCCCTTCATCCCCATCAGCGCCTTCGTGTGGGTGGGGAGGAGATACTGGTGGGGGAGGTTGAGGAGAAGGAGTGCGGATGGCTTCCCCACTCGCACTCCTCTTCCCTCGGCCTTTACCCTTTCCCTTTCCCTTACCTTTACGGCCTTGAGGAACATTAGGGTGCTGTGGGGATGAAGTTCAGGAATATTGGGGAGCATAAGACGTGCTGAGGAGTGGTTCCTCCCCGCCTTCCCCCTCCATCACAACACCATGTGATTTTTCACGCACCCTCACTCGCCCACGTGTTTGAGAATATTGGGGAGCATAAGACGTGCTGGGGAGTGGTTCCTCCCCACCTTCCCCCTCCATCACAACCCCACGTGATTCAGGACGCATCCTCACTCGCCCACATGATACATGGAGACATGACACATCCCTGTTTCAACCCAACCTTCAAATAGAAAAACTCACTCAGTTCACTATCCACACGCACTGCAGCCTTAGCACCCTCATACATACTCTTCACAGCATTCAACAACTTCCAATATCCTCCTTATAATCTTGATACTTTCCACAATCCTTGTCTATCCATCCTGTCATATGCTTTCTCCAAATCCATGAATGCCACATACAACTTCTTTCCCTTCTCTAGAAACTTTTGCACTAAAGATCCAAGAATGAATATCTGATCTACACAACCTCTTCCCTTCCTAAAGCCTCCCTGTTCTTCTCCAACTAGTTTCTCTGTTCTTTCTCTAACTCTGTCAATAAGTATCCTACCGTATACTTTTCCTATTATACTAAGAAGACAAATGCCCCTATGATTACCACACACTTCTTTTTCCCCTTTTCCTTTGTACAAGGGAATAATTATACCTGACTTCCAATCCTCCGGGACTCTACCTTCCTCCCAGGCTAATCTGCACATCTTCCACATTCATTCTACTACTATCTCTCCCCCATGCTTCAGCATTTCACCACACACTCCATCAATTCCTGGGGCTTTCCCCGATTTAACTTTCTTCATTGCTTCCACAACTTCTATCCTACTGATTTCTTCCTGTCTTCTCACCTCCCTCCTTCTCCCAGCCATTCCCCAGCCACTTATACTCGCATTACTTCCATCCTCTACGATCAACAATTCCTTAAAGTGTTCTCTCCATTTGCTCACTTTTTCTCCCTTCTCCACTAGTAATCTACCATTTTTATCTTTCACTCCCCTGCTAACTTCACTTCCACCCTGTCTTACTCTTTTCACCTCTTTCCAGAACATTTTCTTACAGTCCCTCCATTTTACACTCAAATTCCTTCCAAATTCCTCATCCACTCTCTTCTTACTCTCTCTTACTAATCTTTTCACCTCTCTCTTTCTTTCTACATATAACTCTCTCTTCCGCCTCTCAACTTCTTCCACGCCCCTATTTCTCATCCATTCATTGTATGCTTTCTTCTTTTGTGCCACAGCCTGTTTCACCTCTTCAGTCCACCACGCTGTTCCTTACACCCCCCTCCGTCTTCTCTTCCTTCCACACACCACATCACATGCTGCACATATTTCTTCTGTAAATATGCTACACACACCTTCCACGTCTCCCATCTGCTCCAATTCATATTTGCCCAATCGTTCCTCCACTTCTCTCTTATACTCTGCCTTTTTCTCATCCTCTTGTAACCTTTCCACTCTCCTTGCAACTACTCCTTCCTCTCGTCTTTCCCTTCTTCTATTTCTCCATTCTAATTGGACCTTGATTCTGGCCACCACCAAGTAGTGGTCAGAAAGTCCACTCCCCCAACCTCTATAAACTCTTGCATCCATTACACATCTTCGCATCCTTTCATCCACAGACACATAATCAATCATTGCCTTCCTTTCATTCAGTTCACCACCCACCCTTCTCATCACTCGCCATGTATACCTGTGGATCATTTTGTGCCTGAAGAGGGTATTGGCTACCACCAACCCCCTCCCAGCACAAATGTCCACTAATGCACTCCCATTCTTATCTATCTCAGCAGGCACACCCCAGTCACCAACTATTCCATCAACCTTCGCATTCCCAACTTTACCATTCATATCACCAATCAAAAACACTCTCTCATTCCTTCCAAAATTTTCCATGCACACTTCTACATTTGTCCAGAACTCTTCTCTCACTCTTCTAGCACGATCTTGCGTTGGCGCAGACACACACACAATCGCCCACATTTGTATTCCAACTTTCAACTTTACCCACACAATCCTTGACCCAACTGATCCATACTGTCTTATGTTCTTCTTCCATCTTTTACTCACAACTATACAAACTCCTTCCTTTGCCCTCTCACTCTCACCTACTCCTGCACATATACCCCATCCATACTCCCATTCTCTCACACTTTCTCCTCTCCATTTTGTTTCAGTTATTCCACATACATCCACTTTCACACCCTCAAGCACCTGGACAATCTCTCTCTCTTTAACCTCATCATTCGCTCCTCTTACATTCCAAGTACCCATTACCAAGTCCTTTGTCCAGTCCTGAGTCGTCATCGTTTGGTCAGTCCTTGTCCGAGGCTTATTGTTTGTTTTTTTTAGTTAGTTGTTTTCCGGGGAGGGGCACTAACCCTCCGCCAACCCTTTTAGTCGCCTTTTACGACAAGCAGGGATACTGGGGGAGTATTCTTGAAAAAAAACCCTACCCCCAGGGGGTACATAAGGATATTCCCAACATTGTCGTTTCTATTGCTCTTTGGGAATATCTTTGAGGGACAGAAAAACATCATCTTCGGTGATTTGATCGTCATCCCCGAGCTAGGCAACTATTGCCATATAGCCCCACTAAGTTATAGGAGCGCGCTATCACTCCTGCCAACGGTTACCCATGAGAGGCTCGAACTCGCAACCTCACAATTGCGAGTCGGACGCTCTACCTCTGAGCCACCCCGCCCTCTTCATCTTTGGTGAGAGAGCAGACTAAATTAGTAAAAGATATTATAGAAGTTATAAAAGAACAGAAATGGAGGTGTGCAGGTCATGCTGCTGCTGCTGATGATGATGATGATATTTATATCGTCATCAGCCATTTAGTGTCCTGAACAAAGGCCTCCCCAAACCCTCTCCATGAATTCCGTATTTGAGACAGACAGACAGACAGACAGACTGAAGTGGTTGTGGATAATTCGTTACCTAAAATGATCATCTCTTAATTAAGCAATATAAATGATGGTACGGTAGATATTCATGATATTCAGAGTAATACTTTTTATGTGCTTATTAAACATTTTCTTTATTATTATTACTTTTAACGAATGCGAAATAATACTAGACCATCGACGTAAACAACACTTCTCAAACACAGTGTTGTCATGTTCGTACAATCTAACCAAACTTTCTCGCTAGATATAGAGGAATTGATTTTGATCATGTATAAATATTTACTTTTTACATCCAATGACATTCTATAAATGTTATAGTTATTTCAGCCATTTAAAATGATATTTTAATATCTGTGGCATTATTCTAGATATTTTGCCATTCCATCTTGCTACCTATAGCGAAATTTGAGTATTTTCAATGGTAAACTTGCACAAAGACTCAAATTCCGCGTTTACCATACGTACAAAGGCACAAGCTTTGAGGGAAGGTAAGATTTTTGAAGTACTCTATCAATTTTCAATATCAAAAGTTAATCATATATAAGCTTTAGGTATAAAGACTAGTGTGCTGAAGAAATTTGCCTTAAAAAAAACTATTCAACCACACAAGCTCGGTCTAAATAGCCTAGCCTATCCACATGATGTATAGGGCCTAGGCTAGCCTATAGGCTAAGCATTAATTGTCAGGTGCCTGTATAGTGCTAATTTAGGTAGTATTACATTTCGTTTAGTCACACCCTAGGGGAATTCCAGCCTTTCCAATGATATTTACTCCTCAGCTTAGGGGGGGTTTCATATATGACATTTTTCTCACAAATATGTCCTTTAGGTGTTTTTGTTCGTGCAGTATCAACTCACTGTATAGTCATGGCTTGGGAAGGGGGACGTTAGCCCGTCCCTGCCCTCATATTTATGAGCTTTCACAGTTAATGTAGGTTAGGTTGAGGATTATATTTGTTTGGATTAGGTCTGATTTGATAGGTTAGGTTAGATTAAAAAGCACTTTGTTCGATTTTAATTAAAAAGCACTTTGTTCGATTTTAATTCCTTTTTTTTTTTTTTTGTATGTCTTCAACCACATACAGGGATTAGGCCAGGTTAGGTTAGGTAAGATGCTTTTGTACTTAATGTAGGTTAGGTTGGGGGTTAAATTTTGTTGGATTAGGTCTGATTTGGTAGGTTAGGTTAGTTTAATTAACCCGATAGCTGCAACGTACATCATATGAAGAATATATATATATATATATACAGTATCTACCCTCTCGCGCGCGATAAGTTTCAGTAAGTTTTCCGGCGCACGACTTTATCTGGGAAGCCGCCCGGCCTGGCTGCCTGCGTGCGGCAAATAACATATTCTCTCCTTATTTTCGCCATAACATAAATATACTGACATGAAACCTATGTCATCTTATTCGTCGATGTTTGTTCTAGCTGATAAGCACCACAAAAAAAACAGGAAAACACGAATAAAACAACATTAGGTGGCCATGAATAAAATTTTGCTACATCACGTTCACTTCCAAATATCACCATTCGAGTGTTTTCCATCAAACAGGAAAATGTTATTAGAAGTTGTGATAGAGAATATCATCAGCTTTCTAAAGAGACAAATCCGGTGTTGATACGATTTGTAGTTTTTGAGGAAATAGCCAAAAACTGAAAGCCATTTTTGAAAAAAATCAAGGAGCTCTAATATGGAAATTTTCTTGCAGATGTTATGTTTTTATTGCATCTTATTATGCAGAATTTCACCAGCTTTCTAATGAGCACTTCTTGGTTTCCATACGCCTCATAGTTCTCGAGTAAATCGCCAAAAACGACTGGGAACTCACATCCGTACGTCACTTTCGTGATGTGCGCACAGCATATGCAATATTCCCGCCTACGTAACAACGAATTTTTATCATAGATATTGCATTGTTATGTCGTGTACGTACGTAGAATTTACTGCTCTTTATCATGGTTCTTATAGGAAATCGATACGTCCAATAGTTTTCGAGTAATTGGCCGACAAAATGAGATTACTCCTCCGAGCGCTTTCGACTTTACCGAAAGTCTGTTCCCCCAATTTTTCCAATAGAAAATGCTCCCAGAGGCTTATATTCTGCAAATGAACCTACGTAGAATTTACTGCTCTTTATCATGGTTCTTACGGGAAATCGATAAGTCCAATGGTTTTGGAGTAATTGGATGACAAACGTAGAATACTCTTCCCCGCCCGCACGCGCGATAAAAAACACTCTTTCCCTACCTCACCCACGGCTACATATCTTCGCTCGTTATGTTTTATTATTTTCTTTTTTTACTCAAAGTATACACGTAAAATATCACAAGGTTTTTTATAGTGCTGTCAGAAACTCGACATGACCACTAGTCTTTTTGCCAGGTTCTGACAAAGAAGCTGAACTTTCTTCCATCTCATATGTGTGTATGTAAAAAACATTATTTATTTGTGTAAAAAATATTGAACTATAGAAATAGGTCAATATACAGATCAACAAAATACGGATAACTTACTTCCTCCAGAGGTGTTGAGATGCTGGCAGTAGCTTGAAGATGAGGAGTTATGTAGTGTGTGAGCATGTGCATGTGTGGGTGAGCATGTGCGTGTGTGGGTGAGCGTGTGCGTGTGGGTGAGCGTGTGCATGTGGGTGAGCGTGTGCATGTGGGTGAGTGTGTGTGCGTGTGTGTGTGCGTCTGTGGCTGCAGCGTATTTTCTTCTCTCCTTGCGATACATTTGCCTAAAACACATGCGATCCACACAATAGATTTCTCCACGAACATTCGCTGCACATCATACGTATATATATGTGGCTGTGGCATATTTCTTGTCTCTGACACTTGCACTTTGTTTTAGCAAAGTCAGTGAATGCATGAAATATTTCTCTGTGAACACTCACTGCGACTCTATTGTATTGGCACACACCACACTCCTTCACGAACACCCGCAGCATGTTTGACGTATATTTCACACAATTCCATATGCATTTTCACTATCAGAATCACAATAATTCCATCACCAAACACCTCAAATTCTTCCTTCCCGACTATAAAAACTGTACGTGATGCATGCCCCATTCCACACTATGCTACCATAATTTCACGAAGCCAGCCACAATATCTTTCACACAAAATACACTTTAGGCATTGGCTTCATTATATACGTATTTGTAATCATGCCATGGGCCTTGGGGAGGGCAAGAGGCAAAACCCCGCAACAGTGAACGCACATATCGGCTTGTAGGCCTGACGATTCATAACGGACACAATTCCTTTTCGTGACATATATCTATGTTCCATTGACAGTATCACATACAAATATGCTCATAAATATTGCATTATCACACTGAGACCATAGGGGGTTCGGCTCAGGAAGGAGGGGGAGAATTAGTAGGAGTTTAAAGGGTCTGAAGACAAAATGCAACCCACTGCCTGGCTGCTTGGAAGAGACTGAGGTATACTGCTATGTGCTGGTCCCAATGAGGCAGCTCAGTGTTGCCAATGCCTTACCATTGAAAAGAGCTATACTCACTACAATTCGTCAAAATTTGACGTGATTTCGCCAGAAACTTAATTTTTGGCTAATTTTGTTGTGCTTAGGAACGCGATTCGAGTGACTGAACAAATTGAGAAAGTCCACATGTCACGCGAATCGCGTGACTGTGCCTGAGAGGGTATATATATATATATATATATATATATATATATATATATATACATATATATATATATATATATATATATATATACATATATATATATATATATATATATATATATACATATATATATATATATATATATATATATATATATATATATAATATTTAGTACCAGTTTAAGGATATTATATCGAATTTGACTTCACCCAATTACAGGCCTTAGGATTTGTTTGTGGTGGAAATTGTTCCCTAAATCATGCAAAAAAGGGTTACTTCTTACCAATACTGAAAAAAATAAAAATAAAATATAGTGGGCTTGCATAGTACAAGAGTGGATGGGCAGTCCTTGTCCTCACACACTTTGAAATTGTGCACTGTTAATACATAATCTTATGAGAAAAATTACATATGGGCAGTACCCCCTTATACCTTGACATTTTTTGACCTTTAGAGACATAATAAAGGGAAATTTTTTCAGACATATACTGAAGATATAGCTACAATAACAAAAATATGGTCAATCACCTTAACAACAATAGACAACATGCCTGATGGACGTAACTAACAGGGGTTCCGAGGCATGGCAGCACATTTAGAATGCCCCCGCTGCACCACCCCCCACACCACATGTTTTTAACAGTTGCCAGTGTTGTTTTATTCCAGGCTTTGATGAAGAAATTTATGGCCTTTTGAATGTTATATTTCTTCCAGAATGCAGCAAGTCATTATGGTGGGGGTTGCAGGTATGCCAGGTGAAGCAGGTGGGACTGTGCAGGTGGAGGCGGCTGGTGAGTCAGGGAGGGGCAGTGGAGGTGGAGGGGATGATGGCAGGTGAGTCAGGGGAGGTGGTGAAGGGAGGATCCTCCATCTACTCGCTACTGCTCACATTTTTGGCAATTTCCTTCATCTCTTCTTGTTTGTCTGCGTCATTCCTTGTTATGGATGTATTTGTTGTATAACAACTTGGCATTCACGAAATAACTGTCATTCATTGAATCCAAACATTATTAAAGACTAAGTCTACTAATACAGTCTTTTCACTTTCCATCAGGGCGCAGGGAGGTGTGGCTTGTGTGTGAAGTCAGTTGGCTTAAGTAACAGAAAATGTATAAAACCGCAGATTCAAATTAAACATTTATAACAAGGGAAAACGAAGCAGGGGAAAAAGTGCTTCCTTCACACCCCTAAACCTTCCATCACACATTTCAGTCCCTTCCTTCACTTCACCGAACCAAAAAATATGTTATGGTCTTAGTAGTGGAACAAACATCCATCCTCCATCATGGTCAGGAGTCAACTGAGCTGGTGTTTCGTGCCAGAGCCAGTTGACGTCACTTCGATGCTCCGCCCCCTGCGTGAGCTTGGAGCCATTTTAGAAGGAAGTGAACCAACTTGGTATTAGTAGACTTAGATTAAAGAAACTGGGTTTCTGTTCTAACTTACTGTTATTGCCGAAAACATTATTGTCAAAGTCGTTATTGGCGAGATCTTACTGTAGACTCCTTTTGAGCACCTTCCCCAAGAGCCTCTGAAGTTGCAATGGGCCCGTTGTGTGGGAAGGGGGGTCGCTTCGTCAGGGAAAATAGTGGTTTTGGGTCACTCCTTGCCTCTACGTCGTGGATTGTGGGCTAAACTCACTCAGTGAAGTTTTTTTGGTTATTATATTGGTCACTCGCATACTATGCAATTCGTGTACTGTGAACTCTCGTACTGTGTGAGCCCACGGTACTGTGAACTAAAAAAAAAAAAAATCCCTAATTTACTGTACTTAGTGTTGTCTTGAAACTAATATCTATGTTTTATTCTTTCATATAATCTAACACTGTAATTCTCCTACATGTATAGAACCGTATAGAACCGCACATACCATGCAGCCAGCACTGTCCTTAAGAGGATGGTGGACAGCTTCTCCATTTGTCACACAGAACCTACACTGTACATTATTGTTCTTCATGGTAGCACCTACGTAGGGTTTTGTTTTTCACAGTGCTCCCAGGGTTTCTGATTAATTGTTTGTAGTCTTTATATTTTCTTTTGTACTCTAAGAGGAGCAATGGATCTGGCTACTGAAACGATCACGCTGCTGAATGTGCTGATGGTTGTTGGTTGTCTGCTATCCTTACCGTCCTATCTGATCCCCTGTTAACCTTTAGTATACCATTAAGTTCCCCTATGGCATTTTATTTTTTGCCTATTGAGTTGCCTCAATTAATTTCTCTGATTAATTACTTTCTTTTTATCACATTGAGCTCTTCTGCAGAAGGTGGAATCCAAAGCTTTTCACCTCATCAACTCTTTAAGATAGCAATGTGAATGATTTTTCTGTAATGCACAATATAGAAATTAAAGAGCTACTCTGTGTATTAATGTAAAACATACCTATATTTATTAGTGTCCAATCTTGTGCAGACTATTGATGTATTGCATCTTATACTCACAACAAGTTTCATGGGTTCCATTCACCATTAACCATACCTTAACTATACAGATGTAGTTACAGTACTGTATGCAGTATATGAATCTTGCAGGACATTTATATAGTTTGCACATTATTAAAAATTAACCCGTTGATGATTATGACGCATCTTGACTGTTTATTTTATTTATCATTAGACAAGTTTATACGACTTAAATTAGGAAGGCTCTCTAGAAATCAAATGGATAAAAATAATTTACATTCAATCCCTAGATCCCACAAGTTCTTCCCAAGCTGAACTGATTGTAGTCTGTATGAGTTAATCGACTTATAAGGTAACAATGCTTTGATGATTGATGAATTTGACAATTTATACTGGCTAAATTATTACTTTTATTCAGCATGGGAAGAACTGGTTGGAGTTAGGGAGTGAATGTATATATTTTTTTTATCCATTTGGCTTCTACAGAGCCTTTCTAATTTGCATGTATGTGATTTATTCCTCCAGATATTGCTGTGTATTACTCGTGAATTTCAACACGTCTATTACACGTGTTTAAATTCTCGTGAAACGAATTATCAATAAAGATCAGATATCCACATTTTTTAGACATCTCCAGTCCACATCTTTTCCACGTGATCAATGTGACATTTGCCCACTGGGATGGTATGAGCTAGGAGATTGAGTATGTCAATGGTGGATCGTTCATGGCGAAAACCATATTGTCTATCACTAATTAAGTTGTTGGATTCAAGATGTTTAACAATGTGCTTATTAATTAAAGTTTCAAATACCTTGCCAAGAGAAGGTGTGACAGCTATTGGTCTGTAATCAGAGGGGTCAGACGAACTTCCTTTCTTCAGAATTGGGAGGACATTGGCTTCTTTCCATGAGTTTGGGAATAAAGAAGTACGTATGCATAGTCTGAATAATTTAGCTAGAGGCAAGTTCAGGGGAACACTTTTTCAAAACAATTGGCGGAATTCCATCTGGGCCTGGAGCTTTGTTGGTAGGTAAATTGTCTAGGATGGATTTTACGTAACTTATTTGTATTTTAAGTGGGGCAATTTCGGGAGAGTCAAGTTCTAGTACTGGGACATTCTGGCTGGTATCATCTATTGTAGAGTTTCTGGCAAATGTACTGGCAAAAGTATCCGCTTTCCCACGCTGGTCATTTGTAATATTGCCCTCTGAAGGTTTTAGTGATGGAATGGAAGATGACTTGTTGAAGTTATTATTGAAAGAATTAAGAGTTGACCAAAATATTCTATTGTCATTAGGGTTGTTAAGTAGTTTTGATGCTTGCTTTTGAAGAAAGTTTGATTTAGCTAGATTTAATACAGCTTTTCCATGATTTCTAGCAATTTTAAATTGAGAGAGTGATTCAGATGTTTTTCATTTTAAGTAAGAGTTATATGCTACTGACTTTTGGGCTGTTGCTCTGGCACAGTTGCCATCAAACCATTTTGGAGAGTTTGATCTTTTAGTGAACTGTTACTTGGTATGAATAAATCCATACCAGCTATACCTCATACCAATTAATCTGGCCAGGCATGTATGGCAACACTGTTCCTGCCGAGATTCTGATTGGCTGGAGGTGTTTGTTCGATTTCGTTGTTGCTAAAACTGATACTCTTTTTATTATCAGATGTGATACTGAGTTTGTCGACAATACAATCGTCAAAAGCAATAAGAAATCTGTTATATACTTACCAGCAATGAAATTCTCGTAGGAAAACAGAGATATGAGTAAACAAAGTATTATAACAGTCCAAGTCAAGGTCAGCATTCGAACAATTCCTTTAAATCTCTGACACTCCATAATATAACAGAAAATTAAGGAAACCTGCTTAGTCTAAGTGTTGGTAGGCTATAACACACATTTAAATTTTAAGTTCAGTTCCCACCCTTAAATCGTGCCACAACTCTGAATAATTAAAAATTCTAATGAAAAAACGAGTTCTGCGGGAAGGGAGGTTTGAAAAAATCGCGAAAAATCAAAGTAAGCTAAAGGAAAACTATTTCATTATATATCCTCTGTTATCACAGTACGGACTGATCTTAGAATTTAAATGTGTTATACTAACGCTTAGACTAAGCAGGTTTCCTTAATTTTCTGTTATATTACGGAGTGTCGGAGATTTTAAGGAATTGTTCGAACGCTGACCTTGACTTGGACTGTTACAATACTTTATTGACTCATATCTCTACCTTCCTACGAAAATTTCATTGCTGATAAGTATATACCGGATTTCTTATTTCCTTTTGACGATTGTATTGTTGACAAACTCAGTATCACATCTGATTATAAAAAGAGTATCAGTTTTAGCAACAACAAAATCGAACAAACACCTCCAGCCAATCAGAATCTAGGCAAGAACAGTGTTGCCATACATGCCTGGCCAGATTAATTGGTATGAGGAATAGTATTAAGTCGCAAATGTGGGACTGGGTAGAATTGGGATCACTAGAGAAGAAAGACTTCCATGGACCCATGGAATGCTAGCAAGATAATTTCTAAATCCATCCCGGTTTGCCCTATCAAAGTGCCATCGGATCACCCTGACAGGTTCAGAATAGGGAGGTGCAGGGGGGTTAACTAATGAGGCTTTGATGAAATTGTGGTCAGAGGATCCAGGTGGTGACAGTACCTCTCTCCTGTATTGATCTGGATTATTTGTCAAGAATAAACCCAAAAGATGGGCATTTTGGTCAGGATTATCAGGTATTCTGGTTGGTTGCTGTACCAGCTGGGTGAGATTAAATGATTCTGCAAACAGCTCGCTCCAGCGTCGTCCTGGCAGAATGCAATATACATTCAACATTATGTATGTTAAAATAACCCAAAATGGTAATTTCGGTGCTAAGGGCAAGGTTAAGGTTACTCAACTGTGTGAATATGGAATCAAATACACTGGGTTCTGAAGAAGCATTGGGGGAGCGATAAACTACACAAATATATTTGGTAATGTCATAAAAATGACTTTGTAGTTACTTGTAGAGAAGTTATATCTATTAGACTTGTGGACGAGCGGTTGTTATACTTGAGTTTTTGTAAGTAGATAATCTTGGTTCCCTTTTGTCATGCAATGACAGGAGAGGTAAAGAATAGTATGGGACTATTTTTATTTGTCTTGGAAATATTAACAAGTCTCTCACACACGAGTGAAGTTAGGTAGAGTCCCGCGAGCTTCCTCCTGACTAGCTCTCTCTCTCTCTCTCTCTCCATGTTGCTAAGTCCTTCTCCCTACTACCTGCCTGTTCTATGGTCTGTCTCCTTCTCTCTCTCTCTTCCATGTTGCTAAGCCTTTCTCCCCACTACCTGCCGATTCTATCGCCTCTCTTCTTCTGAGCCCTCTTTCCTAAATTTTGGTGAAACAGGAGTCGTGTCACGTGTGTTCCCTGTGGTTGGAAAGTTCTAGAAGCCTGTGTGTGAGTATGTGTGTATGTGTGTGTATGGTCACTAGGCTTTGTTCACCTGGTGTATTGCTGAGTTCTGTCCTGTGATGAATTTATCTTGGTATGTTAGTACCTGAGCTATCTTATTAAATTTGTTGTTTATTTCTTTAAGGTCATCCTCTGTAGCCAATCCAAAGATGTTCCCAAGAACTGCGCCACCCAGGTTGAACAAACCGCGCTTTTGGCGAGTACGTGTGATGTTGTTCCTGTCGCTCAGTACCTCCGTTCCATAAGATGGGAGATCTTGGATCATGATGAGCATAGTTGACTTTGCCTGTTCTAGTTTCCATTTCGCTAACCTTACCATTTCATTCACATCTTTTGTGTTATGTGCTTGTGAAACATAATTTCCTATCATCGGCGTCGCAAGTCTGTCTAGATAAGTAGGTAATTCATACAAGTAATCCAGACTTATTTCAGTACTCATGACGTCCTTAACGAATGTAGTCGTGGCTGTTGGAGCTATGAGGCATCCTTGTCATACTATGTGTTGGGGGGTCTAAGTGTGCATATCCTCTTGCATGTAGAGGAGAATCCATAGCATACGTTCCTTCATCGTAACCTACCGAAAAAAAAAAAATCTATTAATTTCCTAATATGGTCATGCTGTGGTCGATGATACTGATGATGTACATTACAGTTGATTGTTATTTCATTTATAGAAGGAGTTTAAATCGATATTTAATTCTCGTAAATGATATACTGTAGATTTGATTGGAACAGTTGCACCTATGTTCGATTGTTTGCTATATGACCTTAATTTCTTTTTGCAGTCATTGTTGTTTTCTTGCTTGGTTTCTTGAGGTACGTTCGCCTGTTTGGTTGTATCCGAGGCTGAATAATTATTGGATAATTCCCTTGAAACTCGTTTTAAATGGTCCATATAAACTTGTTTCTCCTCGCCACTTGAAAGTGACTTAATTAAAACTTTGTTTGCTTTTTTGTTAATTACTCTGTATGGGCCCTCAAATTTTGGGCATTTATTCAAATATGTATACAACTTGTTTAATATTTAATATCTTGATCATTGCAATTTACTATGAATATTATATGTATACAATATTATAATCAATATTATGTACTAATAGATTAGCATGTGTCAATGATAATTGCTGTCGGAGGACCTTCAGCTGCGTGGACCGAGCAATGTTAGGAGTCCATATTATATTTACAAATCATAATAGATAGATAGATAAATAGACAGATAGACAGCTCTATGCGAGCCTGGGAATGGGAAATGATCTTACAAGTTACACTGAAGAAAAGCTGACGACAGATTACGAAGTAGCCAGTCAGGAGATGATGCAGTTAGTTTGTCAGCGATACAGCAGGAGAACAAAGCCTTGTTGACCATACACACAGATACACACATACTCACACACAGGCTTCTAGAACTTTCCAACCACAGGGAACACACGTGACATGACTCCTGTTTCACCAGAATTTAGGAAAGAGAGCTCAGAAGAAGAGAGGAGATAGAATCGGCAGGTAGTGGGGAGAAAGGCTTAGCAACTTGGAAGAGAGAGAGAGAGAGAGAGTGAGACAGGGAGACAGGGACTCTACTTGTTAATATTTCCAAGACAAATAAAAATAGTCCCATACTCTTCTTTAGCTCTCCTGTCACTACATCACAAATGGGAACCAAGATTATCAACGTACAAACAACTCAAGTATAACAACCGCTCGTCCACAAGTCTAATATATATAATTTCTCTACAAGTAACCACAAAGTCTTTTTATGACAGTAATATTTTGACAATTTAGTTTATATAATGAGTAATCAAAACTGAGTCAAGTGAATTAAAATAATGTCAACTGCATATTGGGATTTGATATAACAACAGGTGCTGCCCTTGTTACGGATGTTTGTAAGGAGATGGTAACCAGGAAAACAAAATGGGGATATATCGGTAAAGCGTGAGATTTGTGGTTCTGTGAGGAAAAGGACCAAAGGGGATATGGACTGAAGGAAAAACTGAACTGAGCTTAAATTTGTGGTAAGATCGCAGATGTTGGTGAAGAATAAGCCCGCACTTTCACTTCTTCGCTGACGAATATTCCCGGAAATAGCAACAGTTGCTGCCGGCACAGTCGCTTGATGGCGACCAGGAGGACCCCGTGCTGCCAGCCCTACCCTGCCGGTGGTGGCAATCCGAGGTACCACCTCATTTGTTGATAGCAAGATTAAAATAAAATAAAAAGTACTTCACTGCAAATGAAGACGTTTAGAAAACAGTGCAAAATGATGAACTGTTAAATGTAACTGAATGATTAAGCAAAAATTACGATATGCTGGGCTTGCTGAATAATTTTCCTGACTAATTTTGGCGTATGTTCAAGCTAGTGTGAAATCAGGAGAGGGCAGAATGAAAGACACTTATGATAGACACTTGCTGGGACAGCAGACGCAATATTGACTTTCTGGCAAACACGAGACTAGTGGTAGCAGACCGGCCTTGCAGTATCTGTAGTCCACACAGTACCCACGGCAATTGTCGGAGGTGGTGGGGTAGGAGGTAGAACAGCATTTGCATTCAAACGAAATGGAGCATCCCTGTGTAATAACAAATGAATAAATAAATAAAGAATCTACTCACACCTTCCCTTCAATAACCTACATCTCGTCACATACTTGTCACCACTAGGTTTATTCCTCTTATCAAGGTTCTCAGATACAGAAGGGGTTAATGAAGGCTATAGCTAACCCCTCTGGTTCGAAAAGTCACCCCCAAACCGAGCAAGACTGCCTACTGTATATTCAACAAAGACAGCAAATATATTTGTAGACTACGAACGGCAGAGTTAGGAAAACACAGTCTTCATTAACCCCTCCGGTAGTCTCTGTAATTGTTTGTTGGTAGCAAGATTAAAAAAAAAAAAAAGTACTTCACTGCAAAAGAAGACATTTAAAAAATAGTCTGCTTCATATACTTAGCAAGAACAACGAGACTACCCCGGCAGAGGAGTTACTCATCTAGACAGCAAAATGAGCCGCTTGGACAGCTGAGACTTATGACTGTCTATGTGGCTCATGGTCTGTCGGTCCCCATACACCTTCCACCGCAATGTAGCAGGTCTCCCCGTAGGCTACTGTAGAAGATAATGTTCTCAACAGACACACAGGGAGTCAGTTAGTACTTTGAGTCTGATTTTCTGGTATCGTCCTTACTTCCCAGACGTATTCACTTCATTGCAGGAAGTTGAATATAGGCTTGTAATGCTTTCCGTAATCCTTTTTTAAAATGTCGTCAATACTGCTATCAAGTAGGAAATAGACTACACAAAAAGTAATAATGTAAAACCAAAGGAAGGATAATCTGCCAATTGTTTTGTGGTACATGGAGAGATCCTGGGAATTAGGGAATGGGAGTCGACAGTTTCATTGATATTCTGACGTAGTTATAAAGGAACACCCGAAGCTATATCCCTACCAAACTGCTTGATCGGTCGTACCTTTATAGTAGGGTCTCTACACCACAAGTTCCTCACAGCAGAGTCTTAGGTAGTAGTGAATGGCGTTGGAGATGGTCAGATGAGCCAGAAAAAGAACCAACCAAGACGTGGACATAATAGCAAGACGGGGTCGGGCACGGGAACCTGAAGTGAACAGGCCATGCCCACCCACCATCAGAGTAGGACATTTGTACTTGAGCTCCACAGTAAACACTTCATATACAAGATATCTTGAACTGTCAATTATCAAATTATACCACAGTGTGTGTGAAGTCACCTAGAAGCACTAGAAGGCATGAAATATCAAGAGTGGCACTTAAGGAAGAAGAAAAAACAAATTGTGAGTGCATTGTGATGGCCCGTGACTCCTCCATTCTACTAGCATGCCTGCTGAAGCAGCCCTTCTGGAACATACAAAATCTGCAGGCCTACAGTCGCGTGCAGACAGCCACAGAAGTCAGAGGCCACCACCTGACCTCTTTCCCTCTCACTCTCACCCCACTAAGGCGATGATGGACGGAAATCACCCTCAGTACTCAACAACTTTAGCTCAGGAGAGTGAAAATGATAATGACAGTAACAGTGGTAAGGAAAACCCAATTTGTGAAGCAGGTAAACTAAGTGAAACTAACTTAAATGTAACTGAGAATGGATCTGGCCCTGCAGATGACAGCTTCACTTTAGTACAATCAAGGCGCGAGCAGAAACAGGAAAAACGGCAACATTTCTCACAAGCTCAGCAAGTTGCCTGACAAAACACTACAGAGAATGGTAGAGTACTGTTCTTTCGAAGGCATTGCAACCTCAATAAGGAAGAAAAAACAGAATGGATCACAAAAGTTTATCGAGCAGGACTTAAAACTCTCTTTGGCAAAACTAGCCCAGTGATATAATTGGTAAAGATGCAAGCATGGCACACAAACATACAACGGAAAGCTTTGATGGAATAATTCTATTTAAAGCCACACCTGGAGAGAAGATAGGAATCATCATTAAGGGATTTGCATACTGATATTCCACTGAATTATATTAACTAGGAATATCCATACCTTAGAGGAGCCACTTGGAAGAAATGGAGCAAATACCACAAAGAGGTCATCGCCTGGTGCACAGGAGGTATACCATGATCAATTACACTATCAATCATAGATCACGACCTACTGTAGAGGAATATATTCCTAGACCTACCCTCTGTGGAGTTTCCTGTAGCTGGAATCATGAACCTAGCGAAGAAGAAAAAGAAATTGTACACTTAAATGTAGGCAATGTGCAGAGAACCACCCATCATCAGTATGTATTGATAAAATAAGGAGGTGAAAAAGTTACCCTTAAGTGTGCAAACTGTGTAGGAAAACATATTGCAAATTCTGTAAATTGTGTGCACATATCTAGGGATGGTAAGCCTGCACAGACCTCCAGTGTAGTTCAAATTCCCAACACAAGACGCTGTCATCCCTCACATGAATTCACACCACAATCAGCAGCAGCACTCCTGCCCACCACAACCTACCCTGAACCCCTGTCCACTATAACTCCCCACCCTGCACTCCATAACCAGAACCACAACTCGCAAAATACGAATTTCTTGGCACCCTCATAGGCAGCGTGAGCTAATGCAGCATATTCTACTATCAACAGTAGAACTGACAGCATATGTAACGCAATCAAGCAAATTGAAGAGAACCTCACAGAGATGAATGACTTGAAGAAAGTTGCAGATATGAAGAGGATCATCGCAGACCTACGGAAGGAACAACACTCAGGACAGAGTGACGAGAATGAAAAAGATGAAACAACCCCAAATAAAAAAGAACATTGCTCACGACAGAATGATAAGAATTATAAGCAAGACAAAGCATCGCTATCCTCCACCCCCTATGACAAAGAATATGCAACAGAGCAATGCCAGAAAGCCATTACGTTGTCAACAAGAGGCTCCCCTGGCCAAGAGACTTCTCAAAGATGTGAGAAGTATGCTAAAGCAATCAGCACAGCAACCATACCCAAAGCTTGTCATAATGATCACCAAAGTAGCAGAAGGAATTGACAAGCTCAAGGACCTTACTTATCTGGCATAAAACACTGACCAGACACGGGTTGACCATGACCATTAACGCCTCACTCAAATGACATGGAACATCAACGGACTGAGGCACATATACATCGAACTACAACAGTATTTATTAGAAAACAACATTGATATTGTCTGCCTTCAGCAAACTAAACATTGTGAGAACGACAAATTGGACCTGTCTGGCTATCACCGATTCACCGTTGACAGCTTTGAGAGACAGTGCGCCGGCAACACCTACACCGGACATCGGGGTCTCATCACCTATATCAAGAACACCATACCTGTCAAGCTGAACCCCACATTCTTTCTCGGAGAGGACAGTTAGACACTCACTGTTGGCATCTCTGATGATAAAGGGAGAGTGTT
Source organism: Coenobita brevimanus (assembly GCF_032717465.1). Classification (NCBI taxonomy): domain Eukaryota; kingdom Metazoa; phylum Arthropoda; class Malacostraca; order Decapoda; family Coenobitidae; genus Coenobita; species Coenobita brevimanus. The sequence continues at coordinate 42,858,446 of NC_136967.1, forward strand.
CTTTCAGGCTGTCAATGTGTATATTGGATATGGCAAGCTGAATCTAGACCAGGTTTACCTATAGACAAGAGATGTACTTATGATAATTGCTGGAGATCTGAATGCTGTGCATCCAAAATTAGGCAGTAATGCATCTAGGCAAGCCAAAATGGAGTCATCCTATACTCACACCTCACAAGCACACATACGGTAATCAAGCCTCTCAACCAACCAGAAGCAACACACATGCAGGGAAACAGGCTGGATTAGATTTGCATCATCAATGACCCAGAACTGAATTACAGCAGTGAAACTGTGGACTCCCTTACCTCCGACCATATTGCTTTATATGCCGAAGTAGAAATCACTGCAACTTTTAGGAGAATCGTCAGGCTTAGAAAATAAATCGCCATTCCTGCCACGCAGAAGGGCATCATAAGAATAAGCTGGAACATTGGTATGAAAATTACACACCTCTATCAACAGACGAGTTCAATGAAGACCTAGTAAACAACCTTGAATCAGCAATTACCACCAGTAAGAAAGGAGGATCTAGAAGTCAGCCAAATGCGATCATGAGATGATGTAGCAGTGATGATGCAGTCAAAAGGGTCAACAAAAAATATAAGCAAGTAAAGAAAAAATGGGGAAATAATCCAAGCCCTGAAAACCTGACGATTTTTAAAAGAATGGAAAAACAGGTACAACAAGAGGCTGAAGGCAAGAGAAAAATACTGCAGACAATCAACCATCAAACACCACAACAAGAAATAGCGAGGAAGATCGATATTATTCAAGGAAAGGAAAAAAGCAAGCTATTACACAGTAACCCGACAGGAAAAGCAGAGGAACTCGCAAAACGTTGATCTTCCGTAACCAGTAAAGACAAACTGCCAGTTAAGGGTACATGCACAAAGAAAGCAGGTTACCGGCTTACTGGTTACCAGCGCCTACTGATGCCGAGAAGCGCCACGATATACCCATATTATTAAGTGTGGCCGCACATAGTAGAAGTAGGTTTAAGCATGTCGGAGCAGGCTACCTGCGCCGACAAGTTTACAGGAATGAACAGACCATTCTTTCCTGCTTTGCCAGCGCGGGTTGACGTGGAACATTTGACTCTGTGCCTGCTGTTTACTGCTCACCATGGTGGTCGTTGAAATCATAATTGCATGTGTTCTTGAGAAGCCCCCAGTATGGGACAAGGGAGACAAGAGACACAAATAGAAACATCGTTGACAAATGCTGAGAACATATGGCCAAAACAATGAAGTGTGAAGGTAGGTTATTTACCATTTACTGTACTCTGTTTTATATATATATATATATATATATATATATATATATATATATATATATATATATATATATATATATATATTGTCTTTATTATTATATCGAATTAGCAATAAAATAAAATATAACAGAAGAGATGTTTCGTGTTTGTATTCTGCATAAAAGTTTTACAGTAAATTTAATATATATAAAGTGTGTCTATAATATTTATCCATACTTTGATACTTTATGGGCTTTATTTATATTTTTGCATACAATAGTTTAAGGACTTTCTGTATTAAGTGTAATATTTTATCTTTGTTACCGTATATGATATATTTTACAAGAATACCACACGTTCCTGCCAGTGCTGGTCTTTATATTGCATTTCAATAAACTTATTTTTGAGGTACTGAGTACAGTTAAATTTTGATATATGTGAGTGAAAGAACAGCTAGACATGTTTAGGGTAGAGCAGTTGGCCCACTACTACCTCCCAGTGCTGATTGCCGGAGTTGGTATCCTGGGATTTCGGTAACCTGGTAGCAGGAAACCTGCATCCTATGCGTCCCCCCACCAGTGCTGACTCCCGGCTCTAGTCGGCACTGGTCACCAGTAAGCTGGTAACCTGCTTTCTTTGTGTACGTACCCTAAGGTAAGAGATTCAAATAGGAGAAGAGTGTTAAGAGGTTAAACGGAGAAGAGTGTTAAGAAGTTAAACAAGCTATGTGACACTGTATGTAAGGCAAAAGAAATGGATGACAAACCTATCACTGAGGAGGAATTTAAGAAGAGTCTTAAGATGAAAGGATCAACAGCACCTGGGATGAAATCACCCATGCAGTCATTAAGTTTCTGGCTACTATCAAGGACAATCCTATACTTTGTACAACATGATATCAATGGGTGGACCCATCCCCAAATCATGGAGGAAAGCCATAATTATCCCCATACCAAAACCAAGAAAGCCGGGAGAGTACAGACTATTATTCCTAACATCTTGCCTCTGCAAGTTTTTTGAGAGGATTGTTCTCAACAGGATCCTGTACGTCGTGAAACCCAATCTAGCTAAGTGTCTCTACGTTTTTTTGCCTGGGAGGGGAATACACCAATGTATACACAGGGTTAGAGTGGGTATCACACAAAAGTACAGTTTTTGTAGATCTTAAAGGGGCCTGTGATAGAGCTAATCCAGATATAATACTCACTGAGGTAGCACGCATGACACATGGGACACTTTCACGAATTGTACAGGACTACTTAAATGACAGACACAGCTGTGCATATTTTGAAGGGGTGTTCTTAAGATGGGAAAAAATGGAGTTAGGTACACCAGAAGAAGTCCTCTCATACATGTGTTGATGTCATCACTCGGCAGGAGAAAGGATGATATTTTGGAAGACGTTTTTCTATTACTGACGTTACTGACATTGCCAGTGTATTTTGAAGTGGCATTGCCCATAATTATCACAACATTGTTACATATGTTGCACATAAAAATGCCTAGTTTTTACTGACCTCTGATATTATCAAAATATATATTGAGTTTTACGCCGTGTCCGCTTTCCTCGATAAAGTTTAAGGCCTTGCTCCTGGGTAGGGGATTTTGTTTTGGAGCACATAGCATGTTATGACTGGATGCCTTTCTTGATGTCTATCAATAGACTGGTATTCTCTAAAGAGATTTTATCTGACCTGGAATGACAGTGACTCATGCTACTATGCTAAAACAACTCTTCAAATAGCAATCCATGACAAGAAATAAGACTGAACAGCAGAAAATTCGTTTGAATATTGTGTAATTGACAGCGTCTATGAAATTTACAAAGTGAAAGATGGCCTATAGAGAGTTACAGTTTTAACCCAAGGCATCCCAATAACGTATGGATGCATTGCATCGTTTTGTCATGGTGAATCCCAATAACGTATCCAAACGTTTTGCAATTGCAAGGTCTGTAATTTCCACAACTTTCAAATTTCGCGCGTGGTTTTTGGTATGTAGACACAGGACACCTTCCTCTACCTGCCGCCAGGTGGGGACACTGCCTTACCCCGCATGACCTTCCCCCCCTCCCACATGCCACTGTCTCAGCATCTCACCTGTTAGCAATGACCTGGCCAGTAATGACATGTCACGCCATGATACGAAGTTCAAGGTAAGTGATTCCCCAATTGATGACGATGTGGAGGACAAAGATTACCTGGTGCAAGAGGAAGAAATGAGCAGAAACAATGAGGAAGTAACGTCACCAAGGAAGGTGCAGTATGTTGATGTGTTCAGTGAATGAAACAATGCTTATATTGCCTATATTATTGTGTGAAAAACAATATATTCTTGTACTATATATAAATTCGTTCCAAATGAACAAAATTCTACCTATTCTGAGTGGTTTGCAATAGTTACCGCTACACAAAAAAATGTGACATCCACAGCGCGGCTTGAGAAAACATGATACCAGATGTTTAAAGGGTCACCTGTTTAGACCACATCTAAGCACAGGTGAGCACTTTTAGGGCATTATGCAATGTTTCTTATAAAGCTGAGGTTTTAGCCAAAAAAAATATTTTTTCGAAAATCTCCCAAGATTGAGGGGGGGGGGGTCAGTGGTGAAAAACCGGTTGGGACGTGGTGGGTTAATGTTGCAGTTAGGCATAATTCAGGAGAACAAATATACATGTAATCTCATCTTCTTGCGGGCACTTTATCAAGAGCTACCTCCCGTATTTTTACAGTTCCTATAACGAATTGCTTTGTGAGGAGAATGAAGACAGTAGACCAGATAAAGGAAATGATAGTAGTAAATGAAGTGATGACAGGACTGGAAAATGGAAGCAAAAAGTGACAGCAACCAAAAAGACTGTTTAGTCTCATCTGAACGTGAACTCGGTGAACTTCAAGTTTCAGTTGCCTTCTGCAATCATCTGTCCCAACTTTGGAGAACTGAGAAGTACAGTAGGTGGTGGAGATGTTTGTATAGCTATGCACTAGAGACACCTGGTCATACTGATGCAACCACATGAATACTGCCCTCTTTATTTATGGAGAGGGTATGGATTAGGTTATGCTTCGGTGAAAGAAGTCTAGGTGGACAGGAGAAAAAGAGAATAGTAACACCAAACAAGTAAACAATATTATGTCAGCATTATAGTTCGTTTATTTCTACGTCTCAACAAGTACACAAATCATTACTAAAGTCAAATTTCATATCCTTATGCTATAATTACAGAAATATGAATTGGGTGTGTAATTTTAACATTATATTCAAATGACTCACATGGGCTGTCCAATGCTTAAGAAGCTGTGTTGTCAACTGTACATGGAAAAGTGTAAGAAACATTAAAAATAAAAACCTTACCAGGCAATTGCGTATTCAAGTCCCCACTGTACACACACACACACACACACACACACACACACATACACACACACACACACACACACACACAAGGAGGTGACTCCCGCTTGTCTAATCCATGGCCCGGTTTTACTGGGCCATTGTCTAGCCCATGAGTAGGCTACAATGCACAGTTAGACTTGCAGCCCATGGAGTGGCGGGTGATATGGACATTAGCGTCAAAACATAAATCTGCTTTTGTAGCTAATATTTGTGCTATTCAGAGATATTCAGTTATAAGAAAAATAGCTTTGCTCATGTTAAATATTCCGAAGTTACCATCATAAGTAACGATATACTGAATGACTGATGCTCAGCATATTACTGAGATTTCTCTTTATGGCTGACCCTACCAAACACTAGTGTTGAAATGCCTCTCATGACTAGACACAAGATGCAGATGGAGATAAAGACGGCCACATGGAAGAAGAACAATACGTCCAGCATGAGGAACTCCACCCAGGAGAGTTGGGCATCAGGACTTCTCAGCTGCGGTGCCCCCCGGTGACGGATGACGTACTCCGTCCAGAACACAGCCCTCTCCTGTGGCGTCGTCAGCTGATCCCGCAGCTGCCTCGACGCTGCCAACACATTCTCCTTGTACCTTAACGTAAATGTACAAAATTGAGCATGAGTAACTTGTTAGTCCATTACCTATATTTTTAGTTAAGGGGAGCTTTATAAAATCAAACATCTAAGTCGACCTTATTGACACATTTGTTTACGCAGGAGCCACAGGTGTCACATATCAGCTATAGTCCTGATAAACTGTAATTTTGTTAACTAATGATATAATTTAGAAAATCTGCAATATGAACGCAGAAGTTAATCATTATACGTATATGAAATACAGTATATAAATCCTTGCCCTCAAGAGCTGAGATTGCATTATGCAACCATGTAGTTATTAGAAAAAAAATCATCAAAATTACAACACTAATTAATTTTCCGTAACCTTTATAATAGGAAATGTATTGAGGGCTTTTTGGCGTGGAGTTATGTTTCTTGGATTAATGAATATTTTCTAGGAACATGGAGGACCAAAGAAAATCAGACGAATCTTAGGAAGGCCGCTATTTGAGACAGTTGGTTAAGCAAGTGGTAATTCTCTTGGTACAGGTCGAAATACTAGGACAGCGTCGATGAAGCCCATAGCCACATAAAGAATGGTATACAGCTACGTAGAGTGCTGTAGTTCGAAACAGAGGGGAGCGGGAAATGCAAATCAAGTTGTAATCCTAGTGAACGAAAATCATGTCAGCTCTTAAATAAACTGTATCACAATATTACGGGTCTGCAGTTTTACTATTGTTTATCTTGGGAGTTGCAACAGAATACAGAGCCACATGCTTCACAGTTAGCCTCCCAGTATCTTGCCATAGTTTATCTGACAATATGATGTACACAGAGATTAAAGTTTACAGTGAATAGAACATTTGATTTTTCAATTCCATCTAGAAGAGGCTGACAATTAACAAATAAATGCCAACAGATGTATATTATCCTACTCCACGGAGCCGAAGGACAACATATTCCATCAACCCACAACAGTCATATTCCACACATGATTTTTGAAGAGTGTAGCGATAAGAGCACAGGGAACTGTGATTTGCTAAAGCTAATTGTTTGTGTATTAGAAAATCTACATGCGATGTTGAGCTGAGTTTCTGCTGGGTGCAATCATGTGATATACTGTATGTAATTAGGCTATGATACTTAAATACCCACTCCCACCCTAGAATATACCGTGAACTAGAGGAGTGCCAAAACAGCACATAAAGCAATAGAACAGACCGCTGAGGTTTGAGGGAGTTTAATGTTTATGATTTACTGTATCGTTCTAGGACAATTGCCCCCTGAACAAATGCCCCCCAGACAATCGTCCCCGTAGGACAACCTCCACCCGGGACGGCTGCCCCCCAGACAAATACCTCTGCTAATATCACCCGATTCGCTGTATAAATGGTTGCAAGTGTCTAACCTAACCTAACCTAATCTTTGGCAGGAGGCAATTGTCTGGGGGGCAGTTTTCTGGGGGGCAGTTATTATATGGGGTCAATTGTCCAGGGGGCAGTTGTTTGGGGGGCATTTGTCCAGGGGACAGTTGTTCGGGGGCAGTTGTCCTGATACCATGATTAAAATGTTGACCTCAACAGTTTCCTTGAACCAGTGTCAGCATCATTCAAAAATATTTTCCAGCTGTTGATAGGATGACATTAAATTATGTGATTAGTACAAACTGCATATATCAGATAAGCTAGGGTAAACATTATACGTATTTCACAGGACACTTTTGCTTCAAAATTTATTTCTACCGGCAAGCTAAAGATCCTCATATTTTAGTACCATTATCTCACCACAAAACACCAGTAAGACTGTGATACCAACTTAGGGTTGGTGGTAATTTCGGTGACGACATCAACTATGGCCTCGACTGTCAGCTCCTTCCACAGCAGCATGTCACCATAGCCAGAATTCTTCACAAAATAAGCGTTCCTGAGTTGATCACCGAAGATGGGTAGGGCGAGGAGAGGCGTGGCGTGGTAGATGGACTCCTGTGTGCTCAGCTGGCCACCATGGGTGATGAACACTTTCATGTTGTCGTGGCCTGAGGTGCACAGGCTGTCTTAGTGCAACCAGTACATGGGAGGTTACATTGTTTGCATACATTATATTAAGCCAACTCGTTCCTTACAGGATGAACTTACCAAGGACATCCTGTTGTGGGAGCCACTTGCTTATCATGACATTTTCTGGCAGACCTTCCAGGTCCTCCTCATACTTCCATATGACTCTGTGTGGCAGCCTGTGGAAAGCCTCGATAAAGGCTTGGCGGTATTTCACTGGCATTGAGTTTCCTCTAGCAACCGACCCTAGACTGAAGTATATCACACCCTCAGGACCAGCACCAGATATCCATGACTCCAGATCCTTCGGATAAGAACTGATACATTAGAAACCTCACATTTCATCATATTTACAAAACATTGCTGGTGTTCTTTTGATTTTGAAGCAAACAAAACAGGAGCAGCCGGAGGGGCACTCAATGGAGCGCATCTCTCCGACAAGGGCAATGTAATTTCCAAACTATTCTTCATAATGGATTAGGGTTTCTCATCACTGACTAGGGTTTCGCATAAAGTGTTTTCCGGATCCAGAATCTGTATTAAAATCCTGATCGGTCTCAAAATTTAATCGATTGTTCCCATGGGACATGAGCTATCTACCTGCCTAATTCGGTTCAAATCAATCTTTTAGTTTTTGAGTAATCCTACTAAAAGACAAACAAGCAAACAGGTGTGGAAACACACTCTCCTTGTCGGAGAGTCATCCAATGATTATTCATAAATCTTATACCAATTTTATATACCCATAACAGAAGGATATCCTGGGCTTCATAATCCACAAATGAGGGGTAATGTACCGGGCACCAGCCTGATGGCTAACCAGCACTTGTCAGGACTGGTATACGGGACCGACCTGCCTTGGTCGCCCACATTTGAATCTTAGTGTACTCAAGGGTTGGCTGGTCGTGTGTGGTATCTATATGAAGAGACACAAGGAAATTTCACCGTTACATCAGCTATTGCTTTAGGTACCTATGCTACACTTCCCCTGCACAAACCTGAAAGTACCACGAAAAGTATTACTGGTAATTATATATATATATATATATATATATATATATATATATATATATATATATATATATATATATATATATATATATATATATATATATATATATATATATATATATATATATATATATATATATATATATATATATATATATATCTATATATATATATATATATATCTATATATATATATATATTTTTTTTTTTATTTATAATGGGAACTGTCTGAGTGAAAAAAAAAAATGTTTATATAACTCTGTGAGAGCTCTGAATTTCTCCGTGATTTTCAAGTTATTATGTGAACAGCGACTAAATCTATATGCTGAAATGAGTGAAAGCATGATGTGTTATATAAAATAATAATATTACACATGTCGCTCAAATTGTACAACAATAGCGTAATAAGACAACTTATTTGTGGTGTTTGAGTGATTATTGCAATAGTATTGCACAATCCTAATATTCTCTGTGACTGCAGAGTATCATGCTTATATTAGTATGTTTACCTTTGTTGAAAATGTAATTCTTGCCATTACCGTCAGAAAGGTCTCTGTTTCAGGAAAAAAAACTACTTTTTATTACTGTGTGTGATGTATCTGACCATTCTGTAAGAGATTCTTGAGAAGGCCGATTTTTTGTCAAAACATGCTCGGGTGTAGGGAACTGCCAAAACGTGAGGAAACCCTTAGATATGTTACCTAGGCCTATACTGGATTATTCTCTTCAGCTAAGAATAATTCTAGCAGTGCTAGGATGAAAGAAAATGGTGAAAGATTAACCTGTGGGAGTGGGGTGGCAGGGCGACAGTGCATGGCGCCCACCTCCACCTGTGAAGGCAGGAGAGGCACGGTCCTGCTGATGCTGAAGTGAGAGTTCAACAGTGCCAAACTCTGGTTTCTCTCTATATCCAGCAGAGGCGGCAGGTCAGGGAAACGAGAAGAGATCTAAAGAATGAATAAGAAAAATATCTGTTGTCGATAATTTGACTGCTAAATTAATATTATTACCTTGTCTTACTTGCCCTTTTCATATATAAGGTTAGTATCCAGAAGTCATAAACGGAAAATGAGCCGGAATAAAATGTCATAAATAAACCACAGTGAAATTTCAATAATAATGACACCAGTACTAAATATAATACATTTCCTAGTAGCTCATACTTATTAAAAAAATTATTGTTCCATGGATTTTACATATATATATATATATATATATATATATATATATATATATATATATATATATATATATATATATATATATATATATATATATCCCATTGGATCCCAGAGTTGCTGGGCGAGGCGTTGCACTGGGAGGGTACTAAGCGTACCGCCCTCCGCCTGTCGGCTCATAGTCGCGAAGCTCGTAAGTTCCTACCCGGGGGTTGCCTACTTTATTAAGACTTGAAAATTCCCACTTTTGTCCAATACTCTGGAATCTGAGCCCCAATGGGATATATATATATATATATATATATATGGAAATTTGTGTAACCAGTGATTCCAATGAAATTCCAAGGGAAATAGTGAAATGAGTTTAATTTAGGATGGGTTAATTAAGGTTAGGTTAATTTAGGCTGCAGTTTGGTTTAGATAAATGCAAAGTTACGTGTTCATCTAAATCAACGTAGCCTGGCCCAGCTTAACTAACCTAACCTAACGTAACCTAACTAACCGACCCTAAGATAACCTAAACTTAACCTAGATTTTCCCGGCCAAATTTAACCACAAGCAAAATTAACCCATCCTTACTTTGCCACCCTAGTTAAATCTCATTTCACGAATTTCATAGGGATTTCGTGAAATCACTGATTACTGAAATTCCCTGTAATATATCTACCTACCTACCTATCTATCTATCTATCAGTAAATTAATCAATCAATCTATCTATCTATCTATCTATCTATATATATATATATATATATATGTGTGTGTGTGTGTGTGTGTGTGTGTGTGTGTGTGTGTGTGTTTTTGTCGCCAGACGCCCATATCTCGTAATGGGTGCCCACAAAAAAATCGCCTCCACGTCGCCCTCTCCCCCTCCATTTCATTGCCCTACTCCCAACTCACACCCTCCTCTCTCATATACCTCTCCACTCCTTCCCTCCATCTCATCCTTGGCCTCCCCCTTCCCCTCTTCCCCTCAACCTCACTCACATACATTCTCCTCGTCAGTCTCTCATTCTCCATCCTCTCCACATGGCCAAACCACCTTAATGTGTTTCTCCTTACGCTTCCTATCATATCCACATCCACACCACAGCGCTCCTTGACATCATTTGTCAATCTGTCTCTCCACGTGACTCCAGTGGCTCCTCTCAAATAACTCATTTCCTCAGCTCTCACTCTTGACTTGTGTTCCTCCAACAAGGTCCAAGCTTCACTTCCATGCGTTAGAGTTGGTATCACAATGCTGTCATGTAGTAAGTTTTTCACTTGCATGCTCACTTCCCTGTTTCTTATCATTGCTTTCAAGGAACCAGCAACCTTTCTTCCTTGCTGTACCCTTTCAAGCACTTCACCCTGCAATCTTCCATCCTTACTCATCACACTACCCAAGTATTTAAACATACTCACATTTTCCATTTCCTCCTCATCGAGTCTCATTGTACATTCACTGACTTCTCTTCTCTCGAAGACCATGACTTTACTCTTCCCTACATTCACCCTTAGATTCCGTTTCGTACACACTCTCCCAAACTCATCCACCAAGCCTTTCAGCTCCCCTTCGTCTTCATTTAACAACACAGTATCATTTGCAAACAGCAGTACAGGGAGTTTCCAAACACTTCAGTCTCTCATTAAGGCCTCTCCTACATCCACTGTCCTACTTGTATCTCTTTTATAACCCCACCCATGTACACATTGAACAACCGTGGAGTCATGACACATCCCTGTTTCAGCCCAACCTTCCAATAGAAAATTCACTCAGCTCACTATCCACACGCACTGCAGCCTTAGCACCCTCATACATACTCCTCACAGCATTCAACAACTTCCCATCTACTCCATATATTCTTGATATTTTCCGCAATCCATGTCTATGCACTCTGTCATATGCTTTCTCGAAATCTTTGAAGGCTACATATAATTTCATTCCCTTTTCTAGAAACATTTCCATTAAAGATCTAAGAATAAAAATCTGACCTATTGAAGCTCTTCTCTTCGTAAAACCCCACTGTTTTTCTCCAACTAATTCCTATGATACTTCCCAAACTCTGTCAATAAGTATCCTACCATATACTTTTCCTATTATAATAAGAAGCTTAATGCCCCTGTGATTACCACACACTTCTTTTTTCCCCTTTTCCTTTGTACAAGGGAAAAATTATACCTGACTTCCAATCCTCCGGAACTCTACCTTCCTCCCAGGCCAATCTGCACATCTTCCACATCCATTCTACTATTGTCTCTCCCTCATGCTTGAGTATTTCACCACACACTCCATCAGTTCCTGGGGCTTTCCCCATTTTGACTTTCTTCATGGCTTCCACAACTTCCATCCTACTGATTTCTTCCTGTTTTCTCACCTCCCTCCTTCTCCCAGTCATTCCTCAGCTACTTATACTCGCATTACTTTCATTCTCTATGTTCAACAATTCCTTAAAGTGTTCTCTCCATGTGCTCACTTTTTCTCCCTTCTCCACTAGTAATCTACCATTTTTATCTTTCATTTCCCTACCAACTTCATTTCCACCCTATCTAACTCTCTTTACCTCTTCCTAGAACATTTTCTTACACTCCCTCCACTTTACACTCAAATTCCTCCCAAACTCCTCATCCCCTCTCTTCTTACTCTTACTAATCTTTTCAACTCTCTCTTCCTTTCTGCATATAACTCTCTTCCGTCTCTCAACTTCTTCCATGCCCCTGTTTCTCATCCATTCATAATATGTTTTCTTCTTTTCTGCTACAGTCTGTCTCACCTCTTCATTCCACCATGCTATTCCTTGCACCCACTTTCGTCTTGTCATCACCCCACACACCACCTCACATGCTGCACATATTTCCTCTGTGAATATCTTGCACACATCTTCCACGGCCCCCATCTGCTCCAATTAATATTAACCCAATTGTTCCTCCACTTCTTTCTTATATTCTGCCTTTTTCTCATCCTCTTGTAACCTTTCCACTGTCCTTGCATCTACTCCTTCCTCCCGTCCTTCCTTTCTTCCATTAATCAGTGGTGGTCAGAAAGTCCACTCCCTCAATCTCTATATGCTCCTCATCCATTACACGCCTTCACATCCTTTCATCCACACACACATAATCAATCATTGCCTTCCTTTCGTTCAGTTCACCACTCAGCCTTCTCGTCACTCACCATGTATACCTGTGGATCATTTTGTGCCTGAAGAGGGTTTTGGTTATCACCAAACCCCTCCTGGCACAAATGTCCACTAAAGCAAAGCCATTCTCATGTATCTCATTAGGCATATCCACTGTCACATTCCCCACTTTACCATTCACATCACCTATCAAAAACACTCTATCATGACTTTCAAACTTTTCCATGGCCACTTCCACATTTCTCCAGAACTCTTCTATTACTCTGCTTGCACGATCTTGCGTTGGTGCATACACACACACAATCGCCTACATTTGTAGTCTACCTTTCAATTTTAACCACACAGTCGTTGAGCCAACTGATCCATACTCTTTTATATTCTCCTTCGGTCTGTTACTCACAACAATACACACTTCTTCCTTTGCCCTCTCATTCTCACCTACTCCTGCACATATTCCCAATACTCACACTATCTCCTCTCCATTTAGTTTCAGTTCATCCACATACATCACTTTCGCACCCTCAAGCACCTGGACTATCTCTCTCTCTTTTTCACGTCATCATTTGCAGCTCTTACAGTATGTTCCATTTCGCCATCTGTATCATGTCCTTTATTCTGTCCTTAGTCATCAACTTTTGGTCAGTCCTGGTCCGAGGCTTCTTGTTCGTATTATTAGTTAGTTGTTGTCCTGGGAGGGGCACTAACCCTCCGACAACCCACTTGCTGTCACATAGGGAACACATGTCGGTTGGTTATAAGGTTACCACCCAACGCTGTAAATGCTTTCCTGGTTTACAGGAAATAATTTGGCTCGTCACTCAATGTAAAGCTACCCTAGAACAGAGTACCACTACTCTAAGTGGCTGGATGATGGGCACCCCCAGCTACCACTATATATATATATATATATATATATATATATATATATATATATATATATATATATATATATATATATTATTACGCATGTCTACAAAGGATATAGTGAGAACTTGTGTATATCTGATGTTCAGAATATAACCTTCAAAGGCCAGCTATCTTTACCTGATGCCAAACATACCACCTGTATACATAAGGTCGAGCAAATCTAATTCTTTGCTTACCACATGCATGTTCAATGTTACATCTTTCAGTTCTGTACAGTAATTTGTTCCATATTTGTCTTCTCGGCTTCTATGCCTTGCTTTGTCACAAGTCGATTTATAATATCATACGAGTATCCTGTTCTCAATCGGTTAAGTTGCCTTCGTCATGAGCCTAAAAGTATCTATATTTTCAACATACCATACCATTCAAACATACATCCGTTTATTCACCTGATCAGTAAACCAACTTAATCCCCATCTATCTCTCATATCACTTTTTGTAACGTATTCTGATATGTACATTATACATTCCCACAGCTTATACTGTACTTTTAATATGTGCTGCTCGTAACACGCCAGCTAAAACATTTGTGGGCTATGAAGAAGCTTACATTTTCTTTCATGATGTCAGTTACACTCTATCTATGTCTTTATACTAAGCCTAAAGAAACTTCCAATAGTGCAGGCATCAGAAATAATTTGCCGTAACTTCTTCTCTGCTATAAAATCAACATACTCTTTTTGTAAACACTAGGCCAACTTCAATCTAATGGAGACTAATCATTGTAAATGGAGTCAAGTACCTCCTTTTGAAGTTCTGGAACTACGCCCCAGTTTCTCCAGTACACAGCTATTCCAATGTGTGTTAGAATGTTGACAAAACGTTGCCAGACAGTTATGGGGGTCGGATAGTCGAACAGTAAATTAGACGCATGGGATGGTTGGAGTACGTTGCCCAAGACGGCGCTCTGACGGAGTTCCATTCCAGCTGTGGAGACGGTGATGAAAGGCATCTCGTGCGCAAAGGGGTAGGCTATCTGAAGGAAGAGACAGAAGATTATGAGCTACAAATGGACGTCACATTTACACGTATCTTAATGTGCTATTATAATACAGAAAAAGCTTGTGGGCATGCAAAAATATATGTGAAATTCCCCCTTAACCGTGGGGCGTCACTTTCATGATGCTCGGCCACAATGGATCATACCGCAGGGCGTCACTTTTATGATTCTGTGTTATTTTGAATTATCCCGGGCTCTCAGGTATTGGCTTGTATCATCTATCAGTACTGCCAATGTCCAACACTAGTCTGCACTCCAAATCTCATCTGTACTCCCATCCATTGTTGACAATTTAGCGATTTTACCCCCTTCGTGACTCCCCTCCCTACCTGCCCTCCATTACCCGGTCCTCTCACCTCCCACGCCGCGCTGCGCTACGCAAATTTCCCCCGGATTTTTCCACAGATTTCATCCATTGAAATAAGCCCTATGCCCTATATTTATACAAAATAATATATACCAAAAAAAAAACAGGTAAGTGATAGTGTTATACACCAGAAATTGGCTAATTATCACCTGACAAAACCTCACATGCATTCATTCGCTACATTACCACGGTAATTTCCCCTCTGATTTATGCCTTGTAATCGATGTCTGTAATAAAAGTATATATCAGAAAGGAAGGGAGAATCCTAATTGACATTTACATTCACCTGGAACTACCTATTTCTTTATGTATTACCGAGATTTTCTACCTATAAAAAAATTAGCCTGTAAGTTAGCAGCAGTCAGCCTAATGTGTCATTGTCAACCCTTCCCTTCTCAGATAAGCTGCGGCATTTAGTTCCTTGTCCTCCGCTGTAGAGAAACGATGTCGCACTCATGCCCCGCCATTCCTGCCGCTTCTGCGCCCATTGCAAAGGGCCCCGTGACCTTTACTCCTAAGAAAAGTAGTGAGGCAAGCAGGAAAGGCCTTAGTGACTCTGCAGTGGCACGTGAACTGGCAGAATTGTCCATGATTATGATGGACAATGACTATGACGATTTGGGTGAATCGTGTGATGAGCCGGGTGAGGTTATCGTGCCAGAAACAGCAACAACGAGTGCTACAGTAAGTGAATCAGTGTCTAGCTCCAAGGGAAAGGAGCCTTTAGTGCAGCAAGGACAGGAATTTAGGAAGGGAGTGAAAAGGCGGCGTGTTAGCCCCAGAACAATGCCCCCACGTGACCCAGCCCGCCATGAGTCACGAGTGCATTCACCTCCCCGTTCCCCAAGCCCCACTTC
The DNA here is from genome assembly GCF_032717465.1 of Coenobita brevimanus. Taxonomy (NCBI): domain Eukaryota; kingdom Metazoa; phylum Arthropoda; class Malacostraca; order Decapoda; family Coenobitidae; genus Coenobita; species Coenobita brevimanus. The sequence continues at coordinate 42,874,179 of NC_136967.1, forward strand.
ACTCATTTCTTCATCATCGTCGGCTGAGTTATCTCCAGAGTCTTCGTCGTCGGAGTCACCACCAACATGAACAGTGAAGGCAGGCCGTAGAGGTAGAGGTAAATCTAGGAGTGTGAAAAGTAGTGTAGCTAGTAGGGTAAGGGCTGCTAGTGCTGTACGGCAACCTAGGGTCAGTGCGAGTGACCTTGACCGAGATAAACCTCCCTCACAGCCAACCTCCACCACCACCACCACCACCACCCACCCTACACCTCCACGACAGGGAATCCTGGACGCCTTCGCGTGGACGGAAGGGTCAGATTTTGTGCCAGAAAATCTAGTTTTTGATGAGAGCTCCTCAGGAGTTCAGCCTGCCTTCACTATGGACGAAAATGCTGAGTGTGTCGACTACCTTTTGGCCTTCCTAGATGACGAAGTCATGCAGCACATTTGTGATGAGACCAACAGGTATGAATCACAACGTGCTGCAAGTGGTACAGGTGCAGCCAAGATGCAACAGTAGTCCATGCTGGGAGTGCAGGAGCTGTATGTGTTCTTTGCCCTCATGCTTCTCATGCCACACTCCAAGAAGCATGAGTTGGAAGAATACTAGTCCATGGACCCCTTACTACCCTCACCCACCCTCAATAAGTACATGGCCAGAGATCGCTTCCAGAACATCATGGGAAACCTGCACTTTGCCGACAACGATGTACCTTCCCAAACCGACCCAGTCTGGAAGATCCGGGAGATTCTGAGCAGAATGAAGGATAAGTTTATGTCATTCTTCCACCCCTTTCAGAAGGTTGTCATTAACGAATCCTTGGTTTTGTTCAGAGAAAGTCTTTGGTTTGTTCAGTACATTCCAAGCAAACGCCATCGCTATGGAATTAAGTTCTTTGTACTGTGCGACTGTAAGACGGGGTACATCCTTGACTTCGTCATATATTCAGCCAGCACTGTCGATCTGGATAAAACACACCCCCTTGGCTTCTCAGGCTGTGTAGTGAAAGTGCTCCTAGAAAAGTATTTGGTGGGAATCATGTGCTGTATACAGACAACTACTATACAGCACCGAAATTTGCCAAATACCTTTCTGAGCTCCTGCGGCACTGTGAAAAGTAATCGTGCCCACTTCCCCAAATTCCCAGAGGCGGGAACCTCGCAGTGAGGAGACGTGCACCTACGCAAGTGTGAGAAGATGCTGGCAATACGGTGGCATGACAAGAGGGTCGTGCACATGCTCACCACCGTACATAAGGGGGAGATGAGAGACAGTGGGAAGGTCGACCGTAGGACAGGCGAACCTGTGATGAAACCTGATGCTGTGTTGGACTATAATATCAACATGCGGCTGGTGGACAAGTCCGACATGATGATTGGGGAGATCGACTGCCTCAGGAAGAATACTAGGTGGTACAGGAAAGTTTTTCTGCATCTCATAGATATGACGATGCTGAACGCCTTCATCCTGTACAAGATGAAGGTCAAGCCACCCAAGTCCTTCTCCCTGAGGTTGTTCACCAGGACTTGCATCCAGCAGCTGCTGGAAAGATATGGTAGGGTGACAGCAGCAACTCCAAGGTGCCATCCAGTAACACTTCCCGACCGACTTGAGCAGAGGGCGTATATGGATCGGCACAGACTTGAGCTTATGCCTGCCACAGGGAAAAGGAAGGCTGCGATTCACAGGTGTCAGGTATGTGCGTATACCACCCGCCGCACACCTGAGCATAAACGCACCTCTTGGCAGTGCGCTGAGTGCCAGGTTCCCCTCTGTGTTACCTGCTTCTTCGATTACCACAGCCAGAAGCAGTTCTAACAGTGCAAGTGTGGAAGCAGAATGATTTGGAAATAATGTGTAAATAATGTGTAAATAGCAGGTGAAAGCAATGGATGTTCAGTTCATATGATTGAACAGTGTATTATAGTTTTATCTTACTGAAAGTGACAGTGAATAACAGTATAAGTAAAATAGCAGGGTAAATATTGAAAATAGAATAGAAAATGTACATAGTAATGTAAGTAATTAGTAATATAAGAATATGAGTACAAATAATTTATGTTATAACAGTGAAAGTGAATCCGTGGCTCTCTACGTATTTTACTGAATGAAAAATTGAATGACTTCAGTGACAATAAACTAATACGACTGAAGGAAACTTATGGAGAAAGACTCCAGATATATATAAGTGTGATATAGTAATAGAAATATAAGTGTGAGGGGTTTTATGAATAATAAATGACAGAGTGCCTAGAGCGAACTAGCGCAAGTGCGACGATAAGACGCGCTCGTAATTTCCATTGCTTTCACAGTGTTTTTTTTTTTGGAGTATGGATCCCAAACTACTTGAAAATTGTAGAATAGTGTTTATAGCGTTTGTATCTGGCTGTGGTAATCATATTACGGGTTGTCGGGAAGTGTAAAGTGGAGACTTCGTTACCCTACTTCAGAGGTCTCCACAAGTCCTACGGTAAAGACGAAGGCTCAACAAACATTCCAGGAGAAAGCTGAAGGTATGTGCCATAAGCATATGTAATTTTATTTTTCTAGGACTAACTGATTTTTGGCAAATATTTTTTGAGAGTCTGTCGGAGCCCGAATAACCCCGCGGGACACGCAAAACATTGGTAAACAAGCCCGCGGTGTAGGGGTTATGAGTTAGATAGAGATAACTAGCATTGAAACCGAAATGTATTATCATGACAGTGCGAAGAATACACACACGCAGATCCAGGTGTGTTAAGATGCAACTGAAGAATTTGCTGCTAGAGTAGAGGACAATTACATCACTCCGTTTTCTAGATGGACAATTGTGAACATAATCCACAAACACTACGAACACTGATAGTTTTTATGGCGCAATGTATTATGGAGTACAGCATAAACGGGAGGTAACTTAGTATGAGAAGTTATTTAAAACAAGGTTTGAGCAACATGTATGCTTATCTGTGATACTTACTTCGTTGAATAAATGGTCAATAAGGATTACGTCGAAATCTTTTCTTCTGTTGTAAAGCTCTTGAACTTTGGGGACATCGTACAGCTTTCGAGCAATTGGATAGAGTATATCTTTGACTTCACGAAAGAGTCCTATAGGATCATTTAAAGAGTTGAACACGTTCAAATTTTCTGCCCTGAAATCTTCAATACCATGTTCAAACTCGTAGATGTTAGGGTGTTTTATGGGCTTCTGCTCATTGGTCAGCATCACGATCTGGGGGTCAAGAGAGATGATAGATGGGTAATATTAAGTACATATTTATTGGATGGCAAATATAAAACATGGTGTACCATTCACGAACTGGTTAGACCTTAGTGGTTTAGGTCAAGTAGGGTGATTTAGGTGACTAATGATGGTCAGCTTCGAGCACAGATACCTACCAGCTATAGAGCTACAACAGCCTTACCTTGTGCCCACGTTCGGCCAGAGCCTTGGCCAGTGATAAGAAGACGTTCCTATGGCTCTTGGAGGAGACAGGCAGGAGCATGAGGATCTTATAGGAAGCCTGAGGAGGCGGCAGCTCCCCCGCGGCGCCTCCCACCAGAACCACCACCAACACACATAGAAGCGCCAACTTCATCTGCTGAGACACATTCAGATTGGTACGTTGAGAGGTTATGCACAGTGCAGTGAAGATACCCCTCTGAAACTACTGCAATGTATCAATTGATGGATGACTATCCTCATCCAGGGAGAAAATATAATCTCACTGCGGATTTATTTGCTGACCGGCATAGCTCATGCTCCACTAAAATCCGGGCTGCCAGCGTGGTCAGAAGGGGACTGTTCTGGCAACGCAGTTTGCCAACTCTACTTTTTTCACGTTAGCTTGGCGCAGAGTCTCGTCCTTTTGGTGCATATTTTAAGTAGTTCAGTGACAGAATACGACAGTACTATGGCTCTACGTTCTTTCCATCGCACTCCTTCATGACTAGCATCATTTTATGTCTTAGTATTCAAGATGGAGAGATGGCAATTTTAGGCCAAGTTAAAGTGAGGAGAGTATAGTAGAGAACCTGACAGGAATGCTAGTATTTACATGAATATTAATTCTCATGAATCTGTAGACACAACTCTGACCAAGACTTCTTAACCGTTAGGAGAACCTAAATATAATATATCAAAAATAAATAAATATTCCTGAAGACAGGAAAGCGATATGCAGGATGTGTTTTAACCTTTACTGAGGGAAAGTCTACTACAAACCCAACTAAATTCGTGTAATGATACCAAGAAGACGTGGTTAATATGTCTCGCGACCTGGAAGTGTCAACGAGCTCATTTCACAGTACCTCATGCATATTATTGCCGAAGAAATATTTGGAGATAAAACGCTGAATAACTTTGTTTCTCTCTTTCCTTCCATCTCTCAGTTTCTGATTCTTAGTCTCTCTCTCTCTCTCTCTCTCTCTCTTAGTTTCTGTCTATGTCTGTCTGTCTGTCTGTCTGTCTGTCTGTCTCTCTCTCTCTCTCTCTCTCTCTCTCTCTCTGCCTGTCTGTCTGTCTGTCGGTTTCTCTCTCTCTCTCTCTCCCTTTTTCTCACTCAGTGCACATTAATGAAAGCTGTTATCTAGGTCTCCTCTCAAAGCCACCAGTCGAGCCGGCGGTACTCTCAAGGTGAATGGAATGCTGATGACAGGGAGAGCTGGAGCTCACGTTTCATCAGCCCTCGGGACTAGATCCTGACCATCCCTCATTGCTGAACTTTTTCAGTGTTTCAGCAACACAGAAAGTAGGCCAGCATGCTCTTTAACACAAGTTCCTCTAACTGTCAACACCAGACTATATGCACATTACACATTTAATTTCCTATTGAAGATTTTTAAAGTTAATAATTGGCATCTATTAACCAAGCCTCGGAGTCCCCATGAGGAGGGGATCATAGACCCCGCCATCCGCCCCTCTTCCAGGGAGGACCTAGCGAGATGCCTGGAACCACTGTCTGAATCACTTCTTCATTTTTGCAACATTCGCGGAATTCCCTCTTTCTGTTGAGCACCGCCTCTCCTCCTCTAAACCTCACCTTCTCTTCCTGAATAAGACTCAACTGTATGAGGGAACTGATAGCAAACCCTTCTCTGGATCCTGCTTTGTCTATAATCCTTTCAAAACCAAAGGTGGCTGTTGTGCATATGTATGCAACGCTATATCTTGCTCCTGTGTTCCTGAACTTGAATCTTCTGAAGTGTCTACTCTCTGACTTCGACTGTACTGTCATTTTTCTGACTAAATATATCTGCATTGTTTACTTATCCCCTAACAGTACTGACTATGGAAAAGTCATCGACTATCTTACTTATAAGATGGACCACATTCTTTCAGTTTCTCCTTTTTCTTAAACCTCAATTCTAGGATATTTCAATGTTCACCACCACCTTTGGCTTTCCTTTTTTTTTCACTGATCCACCTGGTGAACAAGCCTATATCTATTCTATCTTAAGTGTCCTAATGCAGCTTGTACAGAAACCTACCCGTATCCCAGACCACCTTGGTGAGAGTTTCAACACACTTGACCTCTTCCTTACATCTAATCCTTCTGGTTAGACTGTTAATCTTTTCGTTGTTTTCCTCCGATCATGACCTTATCACCTTAACCTGTCCTATCACTCAAGTAAAGCCTGTGGACCCTCCCAAGTAACTGTGGCTGTGGCATATTGGAGCTACTAATTAGGAGGCCCTCCACCAGTACTTCTTTGATTCTCGCTGGAATGATTAGTGCTTTCATGGGCGAGAGCCATCTGGGTGTGCTATTACGGAAGTTGGAAGCATACATTCCTTTCTCATATTCAGTAACTAATACAAAAAAAAAAAAAAAACTGGTTTAATCACGCTTGTAGCTGTCCACAACAAGGAAAAAGCCTACAAATGGTAATGGAGCCAACCCACCCCTGAATCTCACCTTCTTTTATGTTTCTGCCTGGAAACGTGCAATCTGTTCTTCACTCTGCTAAAAATAATTTTATTTGTACTAAATGTTCTGAACTCTCCAACACAAATTCTTCTCGATCTTTCTGGCACCTTGCCAAAAACCTTTCTAACAAATTTGCTTCATCATCCTTCCGTCCTCTTTTCCACTCTGATCGTTCTGTAGTTATTTCTTCAACCGATAAAGCAGAGCTCTTTGCAAGACTTTCTCCTCCAATTCCACCTAAGATCATTCTAGTACTGCTCCCCCATCACTTCCCCCCTCTGACTTCCTCATGACTGACATTAAAATTTCTTCAGTTGATGTATTTTACGCCATTGCTGGCCTCAATACTAACAAGGTATATGGACCTGATGGGGTCCCTCCTGTTGTCCTAAAGAACTGTCCTGCCTAGGTAAACTTTTTCGCCTTTGTCATCTTGTACCTTTCCTTCCTGCTGGAAGTTTGCTCTCATTCAGTCTGTCCCAAAGAAGGGTGATCAGTCCCAACCCTCTAACTATCGCCCAATTCTCTTAACATCCTGTATTTCAAAAGTTTTTGAGTCAATAAAAAAAAAAAATTAAAGCACCTTTCCTATCACAACCTTCTTCCTGATGGTCAGTATGGGTCTAGTCAGGGACGCTTCACTGGCGATCTTCTCACCTACCTATCAGACTCATGGTCATCCTCCTTTCGGGACTTTGGCAAAAGCTTTGCCGTTGCACTTGACATCTCAAAGGCTTTCGATCGAGTCTGGCATAAATCTTTAACTTCCAATCTCCCCTCTTCCAGTTTCCATCCTTTTCTCGGTGCCTCCATATCTAGATTCCTCTCTGGTCGTTCTATAGCTGCTGTTGTAGACGGCCACCATTATTTTCCTAGAGCTATTAATAGCAGTGTTCCTCAGGGCTCTGTCCTACCACCAGCTCTCTTCCTTTTTTTCATTAATGACCTTCTAAGTTGTATATTTATGCCTATCTACTCATACTTTCATGACTCCACCCATCACCTTTCCATTCGCTTCCAGCAGCGTCCGTCTCAACAGTTACTGCAACAAAGAAGGGATGAGGCTATGGCACACCTAATGTCTGGCTTGATTCATATCTATGATTAGGGTAATAGTAACCTTGTTGTTTTTAATGCATCAAAAACTCAGTTATTACATCTTTCATCCCGACAAAATCGTTCGCAGGAGTATCCCCTAATTTTTAAAAATTTCCAACTCAATCTTGCATCATCTTTGAATATCCTTGGGGTTTCATTCTCCTGGGATTTTCCTTGGAAAGATCATATTACCTTTCTTGTAGAATTTGCTTCCAAGAGATTAGGTGTGCTAAGCCGATTTTGAGCCTTCATTTCCCTGCATTTTTGTTGACTTTATACACTTTTTTTTCTTTTCGCATCTATGTAGAGTATAACTCTCTCATGTGGGATGGTTCCCCACATACAACTCTTCTCAACAAGGTGGAATCAAAGGCTTTTCATCTTATTAACTTTCTTCATACTGGCTCCCTTCAGCCTCTGTTTCTCCACCGCACTGTTGCATCTTTATCTCTTCTCTGTCCTCTGAACTGTCTGCTTGCATCCCTCCACCATTACGGCGGGGGTGTAGCACGCTTCTAGCGACTAACTCTCATCCCTTTTCTGTGCAACTCCCTAATGCAAGAGTTAACCGTTACTCCCAGTCCTTTATGTATGCAACAAGTCACCTCTGGAACTGTTTCCCTCTGCCTGTATTTCCTGCTGCCTATGATCTCCAGACTTTCAAACACAGTGTTTCCAGCATTTCGAAATGAAATGAGCCGATCTTGAATTTGGCCCTCTGTTCTTTTTTTTTTTTTTTTCCCTTGGAGGGAACAATCATCCTGGCTCCTTGGCCTTCGGTTCCTTTTTTCTTACAAAAAATAAAAATGATAACACTATTATCTGACCACTGGTGTTATCTCTGAGTTTGGGTGAATTACCACTCTCTAACAAAGATCAGTTCAGATAATAATAACCAGTAAGGTGCACCTCAAAGTAAATGAATTTCTGGTCATCTCATGTAAGGCAGGCTCAGGATGATTATATAGTGGATTGACTGAGGGCTGTATTCTGAGTGATGTACAAGCCTTCGTAACGACGCATCCCTAGTGATTTACTTTCCATTCATGTATTTTTTATTTTTTGTCAGAAACCTTAATCCCGTAAGAGATGGACACAAATAAATCACCTCCACGACGACCTGTCCTCTGTTAATCGGTTTCCTTACCTTCACCTGACAGCCCCCTCCCTCATATAACACTCCATTCCATCTCTTTTTCACATTTTTGGTCTCCCCCTTCACATCCTTTCAGCCTAACTCACATGTACTCATCCAGTCAGTTTCTCATTCTACTCCTCTTTACTGTTCTCATGTTTGTTATGTTCGAGTATGTAGGCTTTAATATCTGCATAATTTTCATCATTAACATACAAGATGTGGAAGAAGGGAAGGACATGAGGGAATAGTATATACAAGGAGGGTGGAAAGGTTACAGGAGAATGAGAAAAAGGCAGAATATACAGTAAGAGAGAAGTGGAGGAGAGATTGGGTAAATATGGATTGGATCAGATGGGGGACGTGGAAGGTGTGTGCAAGATATTCATAGAAGAAATATGTGCAGTATGTGAGGTGGTGTGTGGGGTTAAGAGAAGACGAAAGGGGGTGCAAGGAACAGCATGCTGGAATGAAGTGGTGAGAGAGGCTGTGGCATAAAAGAAGTAAGCATATTGTGAGTGGATGAGAAACAAAGGCATGGAGGAAGTTGAGAGACAGAAGAGAGAGTTATATGCAGAGAGGAAGAGAGATGTGCAAAGATTAATAAGAAAGAGTATGAAGAGAGTGGATGAAAATTTGGAAGGAAGTTGAGTGTTAAGTGGAGGGAATGTAAGAAAATGTTTTGTAAAGAGGTAAAAGGAGATAGACAGGGTGGCAAAGAAGTTAGTAAGGGAGTGAAAGATAAAAGTGGTAGATTACTAGTGGAGAACGTAGAAAAACTGAGCAGATGGAGATTACACTTTAAGGAATAGTTGAACATAGAGAATGAAAGTAGTTCACGTATAAGTGGCTGGAGAATGACTAGGAGAAGGAGGGATGAGAGGAGAGAGGAAGAAATCAGTAGGATGGAAGTTGTGGAGGCAATGAAGAAAGTCAAAATGGGGAAAGCCTCAGGAATTGATGAAGTGTGTGGTGAAATGCTGAAGCATGGGGGAGAGATAGTAGCAGAATGGATGTAGAAGAGGTGCAGATTGCTCTGGGAGGAAGGTAGAGTCCCGGAGGATTGGAAGTCAGGCATAGTTATTCCCTTGTGCAAAGGAAAAGGGGATAAAGAAGTGTGCGGTAATCATAGGGGCATTTGTATTCCTAGTGTAATAGGAAAAGTATATGGTATGATATTATTGACAGAGTTAAGGAAATAACAGAGGAATTAGTTGGAGAAAAACAGGGAGGTTTTAGGAAGGGAAGAGGTTGTGTAGATCCGATATTCATTCTTAGATCTTTAGTAAAAAAGTTTCTAGAGAAGGGAAAGAAGTTGTATGCAGCCTTCATGGATTTGGAGAAAGCATATGACAGGGTGGATAGACAAGGATTGTGGAAAGTATTAAGAATATATGGAGTAGGTGGGAAGTTGCTGAATGCTGTGAAGAGTATGTATGAGGGTGCTAAGGCTGCAGTGTGTGTGGATAGTGAACTGAGTGAGTTTTTCTACTTGAAGGTTGGGTTGAAAAAGGGATGTGTCATGTGCTCATGGTTCTTCATTCTGTATATGGATGTGGTTGTAAAAGAGATACAAGGTAGGGCAGTGGATGTTGGAGTTGCCCTAATGAGAGAGGGAAGTGTTTGGAAACTCCCTGTGCTGTTGTTTGCTAATGATGTTGTGTTGTTAAGTGAAGACGGAGGGGAGTTGCAAGGCTTAGTGGATGAGTTTGAGAAAGTGTGTAAGAAACGGAATCTAAAGGTGAATGTAGGGAAGAGCAAAGTTATGGTCTTCGAGAGAAGTGAAGTCAGTGAGTGTACAGTGAGGCTGGATGAGGATGAAATGGAAAATGTGAGAGCGTTTAAGTACTTGGATAGTGTGATGAGTAAGGATGGAAATTTGGAGGGTGAAGTGCTTGAAAGGGTACATAAGGGAAGAAAGGTTGCTGGTTCCTTGAAAGCAGTGACAAGAAACAGGGAAAGGAGCATGAAAGTGAGAAAGTTACTACATAACAGTACTGGGATACCAGCTCTTAAGGATGGAAGTGAAGGTTGGACCTTGTTGGAGGGACAGAAATCAAGAGTGAGAGCAGTGGAAATGAGTTATTTGAGAGGAGCCTGTGGAGTCACATGGAGAGACAGACTTATAAATGAGGAAGTGAAGGATCATTGTGGTGTGGATGTGGAAGGAAGAGTTAGGAGAAACATACTGAAGTGGTTTGGGAATGTGGAGAGGATGGAGAGTGAGAGACTGACAAGGAAAATGTATGTGAGTGAGGTTGAGGGGGGTAGAGGGAGGGGCAGGCCAAGGATGAGCTGGAGTGATGGATTGCAGAGATATATGAGAGAGGGGGTTGTGAGCTTGGATCAGGTCAGTGAAATGGCAGGGGACAGAACGACATGGAGGAGATTTGTTTGTGGCCACCCCTTGCGGGATTAAGGCATCTGGCAATAGATAAACAGATAGACATACAAGATGATACCGAGGAGCAATGCACAGAATAAATTGTTAAGGAGAAAGTTTTACGAAACCTCAGAAGCATTTGCAACCCTGACCCGCTGACAGTGTTGCCATGGGAAAACAGGACAGTCATGGTTACAAGTGCTGGTAGAGCAGAAAACCATTTTTAAACAATTTACTTAAGCACGCAATCCTCTTGCTTGTTCTTATCATTGCGTTGTAATCAGTGAAAGTGAATGAGAAAGAGAGAGAGAGAGAGAGAGAGAGAGAGAGAAGTGGGGAGTCCAAAAATTGTTAATTACTTTCCACAGGAGTAAAATGAAATAAGTAATCAAATTATTAAAACTGAAATAAGAGTACACAAGACAACTCCTTCAGTATTCATAATTATCCAACTTACGAGTTTTTGTTCAGACATTTAAGATAAAATTTAATAATTTGTTGCCATATAAGAATGAGCTCGCCATAAGTGATATTCTTGCATACTTATATAAATTCAGGGTGTTGGAATGAACAAAGCCACACATTTAAAGCTACCAGTATTTACAAAATGAAAGATATCTATGATTTTACCGAAAAAATATAACGCAAACAATGCTAATCCGTGATTCGACTGAAACGAATTGCCGATTGGATGTCAACCGCGTCACAAATGCTTATGCCGAAAATATATGTCATGAGTTAAATTTTTTCATTTATCAACGAACTGTGGGGTATGACAAGAGGCAGCCCGGAGGTACACACTTCCGTATTCATTTGAAGGTCAGTCTTGAAAGTGACACTAACGCATGACTTGAATAACTGCAAAAATAATTTGGACTCGGATTAAAACTGCTTGAGAACACTAATGTACCGGGTTTTACAACTTGGTCCTTCAGTCACATACAGTTAGCTTTGTTTCGGAGTGAGACGTTGAAATGCCTGTCAGTATGTAAAAATAAGTAGGCCTACATTCATGGCAATGACCAATACGATCGCCAAGAATTCTGCAGAGGTACCAGGTAAAAATAAAATAAATAAGAGATTTATGTAGTGAACAGACACTCTCAAACCCTCATGGACACTTACTTTGTTTTAATGGAGGAGGGGTTGCGTCTGCTCTGGCCACTGGTCCCTGAGCGACTATCGATCTTAGGACCCACTTGTGCCAATAGCGGTAAGATTATCTGTATCATTGAGCACACACACACACGCACAAATTCATCTCCCATTAAGCACCCTTATTAATCTATTGTGTACTAACCTCCTCAGCAGGAGAGACCTTTCGTAAAGTTAAGTACTATTGTTTGGAGGTAACCGGAATTAACCATAAGTAGTGTACAGTCATTTGATGGTAGCAGAAATAAAACAAGGAGACCCGGAAATAGCGTTCCACTAGACTCTCGTGTAGTATTATCTCATGTGCTGCAGGGAGGGATAATCGGCTACTATGGCTGTGCTTTGGCAGTGAGAGTACGAAATCATTAAATGATGCCGGGTTGCTGCTGATAAAAACGAATAGACCCTCCCCACAACCCAGGAGACATCACCCGCCAGAGTGGAAGCGGAGTGATGTAAATGGTCAATCATGTATATAGGAACACGTTAATTTATTACAGGCAGAGACATACCTAATGGATGACAGAAGAAGTAGCCACCCTGGGCACCAAAGTAAAGGGAGACAATTTGTATATTAGTATTTCAATTAAAAAAAAGACAAAAAATAAATAAATGATTAACAGAAAAGCCTTTAGGATACACACACACACACACACACACACACACACACACACACACACACACACACACACACACACACACACACACACACACACACACACACACACATGCACACGTTTACTTATTTAGGTGGTGAACTCTTTCCTTGTTTAAGAATTTGTTCATTGGTTGAAGGCCGACTCGTTCGATGGAGTAAGGTTAGATCCAATGTAGTGTCTGGTCAGGAGTGTTCCTTTCGTACCAGCCTCTTTTCCTGCAGAACACCGGTAACATGAAAAAAATATCATCATCTAAGAGTCATCATTATTTTCAGCATTATATTAGCCTATCTGTCCAGCTCAAGTCAGATGCCTTATTTAAAGAAAAAATATAAATTAAGGATTAAGGAATCTCAGGAGTTGATCCAATCGCATGGTACATGGGTTGTGGCAATCTGACACTTTTTACCTCATCCTTAGGCGTGTTTGCTTATACTTCGTTGCTTCCATTATGCCATGAGATAACAAGCTTCAAAGCTGCAATAGATGCTGTGTGAAGATTTCTTCCTATCAGAGAAATAACTTGTATGAAAAAAGGTGCCCCAGTAATGGAAACCGTATTCCTGGATCACATCACTTATAAACGTACAATTTTAACAAAGCCAAACATACAGACTATGAAGTAAATGGACAAATTTCTTACTCGAATATCAGGTGAGAATATATAAAAGCCCTTGTGAAATCTGTACATATCGAGAAAGGTCGTCTTTAACGTGAGACGACAAGTAGATGCTCAGAGACCGAACAGATACAATGAACTGACTCCCACAGGCGAGTTTTAGAGCAAAGCATAGAGTCAGAGTAATTCTACTCATATGCAAATTATGAACATGAAGAGGCAGCTAACAGGTAAACAAGTTATTCTCCACAACGCATTTTTCGTTTCAAAAATAAGTGCAACAAGTGGGAATCAAAGAGCTATCTAATTTTCCCATGATACAATCAGATATACACTGGGTGAGGAATCAACTCATCTGACAAAGCTTTATCTGCGTCTACCGAAATAACCTGCATCATGATTAAATGATTACCATATGGCGATGCAAATTTACTGTAGTTCGTGGTGAATAATGTCACAAATTACTATAATTTCTTGTATTTTAATAGGAATCTGAATTTACGCTGTATTAATCAACTTCCAAATAAGGAACAGTTTCAATTAGTGATTTTATGGATTTCTTAAAAAAAGAAACATCTCAAAGTATAATAAGAAGCCAGGCTGAATTTCATAAGTAAATTGTGTTTGTGTACTAAAGGAGGTCCACAAGACCTACAGTATAAATATTACTCTTAGTTACGGAGCAGAACAGTAAATTTTAAAATTTGATTCTCCCACAGAAATAGCACTGCGAGCTAGGGAACGAATCTGACATACTTATCGATGAAATTATCAAAGGATAGGTAGTTTAGAATTAACTGAACAAATTGTTCAAAATTCCCTTTGTTTTTTAAAATCAGGACAACATCGAATGTTCCGTAAAATTCAATCCTTACCCAATCATACAATGATCTATTACTGGTATTCAAAGTACAATGCTCTCGTCCAGGATAATGTTATGTTGTTTAATGAATCCATAAGTGTTTTTGAGAATCCATATGCATTAGCAGCGAAAAATAGGTGCCTGTGCCTTATTTTAGCTAGGTCACTGTCTGCTCACCAGCACAGTTAGCTCTCCAGACTGTAACTTCAGCCTGACTCACCAGCAGATCATCTTCATTTCAAGTTCCAGTGCCCGACCTCGTCTTGCTATGTCCACGGCTTGGCTGGTTCTTTTACTGGCTCATCTGGCCGTCCCCACCGCCATTCACTGCTACGTAAGGCTCTGCTGTGTACAAATTGTGGTGTTGAGACCCTACTATAAAGAGCGATAAGACCGATCAAGCAATTTGGTAGGACTATAACTTTGGGTGTTCTTTTAAAACCAGGGTCAAAATATCGGTGAAACTGATTACACCCATTCCCTAATTCCCAGGATCTCGTCAGGTACCACAGAACAATTGGTAGTTTATCCCACCTTTAATTATTACATTATTACTTTTTCCTTAGTCTGTTTGCTTCTTGAAAACAGTATGGAAAACATTACGAAAAGCATTACAAGCGTATATTCTACATCCTGCAATGAAGCGAGTACGTTTGGGAAGTAAGGATGATGCTTGAAAGTCAGAATCAAGGTACTAACTGATCCTCTGAGAGTCTATTGAGAACATTATCTTCTACAGCATGGAGAGTCCTGCTACAATTTCGGTGGAAGGTGTGTAGAGACTGACAGACTGTGCGCCACCAAGATAGTCGCCAGTTTCAGCTGTCCAAGTGGCTCTTGTTGCTGTTTAGGCAAGTAACTTCTCTGATGGCGTAGTCTTGTTGTCCATGCTGAGTATATGAAGCAGATTATTTTTAAAAAGTATTTTATTGCAGTGAAGTATTTTTTTATTTTAATTCTGCTACCAACTAACGCTTACAGAGACTACGGAAGGGGTTTCTGAAGGCTGTGTAAGATCGTAATTCCGCTGTTGGTAGTCTACAAATATATTTGCTGTCTTTGTTGAACATAGTCTTGTTCAGTTTTGGGGTGACATTTCGAACCAGAGGGGATTAGCTATAGCCTTCATTAACCCTTTCTGTATCTTAAAATCTAGATAATGGGAATAAAACCTAGTGGTGGCAAGTATATGACAAGAGGTACGTTATCGAAGTGAGAGTGAATAGATTATTTATCTATTTTTTTATTTATGTATTTTTTTTTATTCTTACACGGGGATTCTCCAGCTTGTTTGGCTGCAAGTGCTGTTCCACTTCCTGCCCCACCACCACCGACATCTGCCTTGGGTCCTGTGCTGACTATACTGTAGATACTGCAAGGCCGGTCTGTTGTCACTAGTCTCGTGTTCGCCAGAGAGTCACTACTGCATCTGCTGTCCCAGCAACTGTCTATCATAAGTGTCGTTCATTCTGTCCACTCCTGATTTCACACCAGCTTGAGCGTATGCCAAAATTAGCCGTGTAAATTTGTCACCAAGCCCAGCATATCGTAATTGTTGCTTAATCGTTCTATTACATTTAACAGTGCATCGTTTTGCAGTGTTATTTTGCATTTTGTCTGTCATGTTACACAATTTCAGAGCAGTGTCATCTTATGTAATATGTTAATGTCTCATTATTATTTGGCAGAAAAAGACCGTGCTATGGCTCTACAACCTTTCCATAGCCCTTCGTCACTAGAATCATATTCTCATGTCAATCAAATTTACACAGTTCAGCATTCAAGAAGGAGACATGCCAAACTAAGGCCAAGTAAAAATACAATATGATTTCTCGTCGCTAAGCAACTTACTCTGTTATTGGACTGAAGAGAATACACAAAGTGTGTCCTGCGTAACTAAAGGGTTCAAGACTGACCATAAACTATTTACTTTCATTTTCCTTTGCAACAATGACACTCTGTTTACATTATTCTAAGTGACAGTAACGCCTAAATGGCTGCAGGCATTGAACGACGTTTTACCACACTGTGGCCGGTGGAGTCGATGCGGCGCAAATTTAAATAAAACACAAACAATTTTGGAAAGGGAACGAAGGTCTGAGAGATGTTGACGCAAACCGACTCGACCCTTCCGACTACTAAGGCAGTCAGTATGTCGTTAATCAGTCTTGAATGGAAGGTTGTCTTTTGCTCCCCTCAAGTGTTAGTGTAAGTAAGAATAAGAATGCAAGTAAGTCAAGAAGATAAGAGAGGTAGTGTATTTCCCTGACAGTGACTGCTTATCAATGTTTGCTTTTGACCTGGGAAGAGAGGGAAGAGAGATCAGCATCCTCTGTGCTCCCGCTTACTTGCTCAGGCCACTCTACAACCCACAACCCTGCAAGTGTAAAAGATAATTAGTTGTTTTTTTCTGTACTTATTATATATGTGTCATTATTTCTTTTATTATATTGTTTCTCTTCCCCCCTTCCCCTTTTCTGTATTTGTAGGAAAATATTCATATTCCTTTTTTGCTGTACTTACAACTACAGCTTACAACCTCACCACCCCTTACCCCTCCTTCCCCAGCTCACTGTGCTGATCTCTGGCCTTACTGTCATTTGACAACAAGGGTTGTCCCTAAACATACACGACTGCACCCATTAGCTTGAAGCAGACTAAAAATGGCATCCTTTTCCTCTCGCTCCACACACTCTATACCACCCAGAGTAAAAAAAAAAAAAAAATCCACACAGGAACAAACCTTATAAACATAAGGAGGGAAAATATTCATAATTATATTTTTACTTAAAAGTACACATGTACTGGATTAGCTCATTTTACATTTCTTGTTTTGCACAAGCATTTCAGCAACATATGAGGTGTTCTCGTGGTGAATATATGGATGTAAAACCTTCCCTTTCCTTTAAGCTAATTCCCTTGTGTGAGGTGCTCATCTTGGGTCGTATCGGAATTTGACCGTGGTGGTTCAGCCTATACCCACATAGCAGCACCCTTATATGGTATCAGACAAAAAATAGCATCCTTCTCCTCACATTCCACATGCACTATACCACCCAGAGTAAAACGGCAACTCCATACAGGAATAAACATTATAAAAGAGGGATAAACATTCATAATTATATTTTTATTTATAAGCACTTATGTACTGAATTTGTCAAAATTACATATCTCTTGTTTTGCATATGAGTTTCAGCAACATATGAGGTGTTCTCATGGTGAATATGTGAATGTAAAACCTTCCCTTTCCTTCGTGCTAATCCCCTTGTGTGAGGTGCTAATCTTGGGTTGTATAGAGTTTTGGCCGCGATGGTTTAGCCAACACACACCGAGCAGCACCCGTATCTGGTAACAGACTAAAAGTAACATCTTTCATCCCGCTTTGGACACACACTACACCACCCAGCCTACAAAACTAGTTCCATACTTGCATAAACACAATGAACATCGAAAATAGCGAACATAAATCATAATTATTTTTCTTTATAAAACTCCCCATATTATGTACTGTTTTTGGTGATGTTACATATTTCTAGTCGTTCCAAACCATTTCAGCAGTGCTGTTTTTTTTTTTTTTTTTTTAAACTATGGGTATTTTCTACTGCAGCGCATTTGATTAATTTTCATCGGCATATACGAAGTCATTTTGCAAAATAGTCCGTCATTCATTACGAATCACAGGATGGGTTAAGGAAGCTAAAAATTACAAGGTCAGGTGCGTCACACGATTCTCTTCACGTTGATAGACAAAAATTCTATTATCGAAACCTGAAAAAATGATCCCTTGGCTGGCCAGGAGGGCCTTTCATTTTCCAAAGGCACGGCCATTGAGGCGTTAACCCCAGATAGGCAACCTGGGGTCTCAAAAACTCCAGGCCCCTATTAAGTCTGAGGTCCGAAAATTAATTTTTTTCATATACGATCTTCACACCAAGGGAGCTGTCCTTCCATTTACCCTCCTAACTAGTGAAGTCCTTCATGGGGATGATGGGTTCATTACTGGAACTGGCTCTGATTTGGGTCTGTCAAACCCCAGGCTACCTAACATGTTACCTCATATGTCAGTCCTCGTGTGCAGTTCAATTTCACTTGCGGTGTTTATCCTTTTGTTTAGAAGAAATCCCAACATTGATCTACGGCAGATGACCCAAAAGTTTCAGATATTAGCATTCAGTTTTGCTAGGGTTAAGGTTACAATTTGCATGTACAGTATTTTGCTCATCTTTTCAAACATTTCTAAAATATATATTTTTATTTAGGCTATTTAAATGTCATTTTTCGTCTTTGGCTTCGATGAAAGAAAATGTCCTGAATTAATTGTCTACTAAAGAGCGTTGCAATAAACCAAACATAAGATTTTTTTTCCCCACGGGGTATGTGAGACCCCAGGTTACCTATTGAGATTAGAGAAAGAAAAGTTGCATATTTAGGGTTAAACAGGTTTTATTCATCTCAGGGAATACTTCAATCGGTGAAGGGATTCGTGCCTCCCACGTTTAACCCTTTCAGTTTTAGTCTCTGAAGCCGAATATAGCCAGCTGCTGAAAAAGAGAAAAGACTGGAATAAGATGTTTCTTTGTTGTGTATGTTACGAATGCACCTGAGGAGCAACAAGAAGCTAATCTACGAACAAATGGGAAAGAGTCCTTAGAATATACAAAACAAAATACTAGGGCATTTGTTTGGCCTATCTATAATTGGCAGTTGAAATCCCAGACAGAAAAATTGTCTTTACAATCATGAGCACTCTTATTTGCAACCATACCTGGTAGTGTTTGAATGACTAGTAAAACTATTCCAAAAGAATGGATAGAACAATGGTATTTGCAGCCTACCTCTAATGTAGTGAAAAGAGACAGAACTGTATATGTCAGTTTTTGCATCCTGGAAGAGATAATGGTACCTGTAACAAATGAAGCCCAGTTCTCAGATCAGGGCTTTAGTACTAAGCTCCTCTCACGGCTGGCACGGCACCTGTTATTTGTAGGCAGACTGTAAGGCTGCTGCTGCTTCCTACCCGACAAAGAATGAAGTGTTCAATGAACCAGTTTTTCAGATCTCATCCTCATGAAATGATACAAATTTTATGCAAACACTTCTACCTTCTCTGTCCATTTGTGCAAAGGTGAATATGCAGATAGGAGACTCCACTAACCTGGGCCACGACCTGCACCTGACAAGCATGTTCAGCACGGTTGCCGTATTCATCGCAAGAATTTTTCGTTGCCAATTGCATCGCTGTCATGTATTTCTTTTAATGATGTATGAAAACTTTATTTCCACCTGTATAAAATGTTATTCTTGCAACAGTCCTTACACATTAAAACCATAAAAATCGTAACTGGAGGAAACCAGAAATGTCAGTAACGTTAGTTAGTACAAAACATGATAACAGCAATCGTCCCTAACTGATGGTATACAGTGCTAGTTCCCAAGTATGATCCTATTTCTCCTAGAAGTATTATACACGTGAAGTGAAAAAAAAAAAAAATGGTCGCAATTAATTCTAAATGAACTTGTGTGTGTGTGTGTGTCTATGTGTGTGTGTGTGTGTGTGTGTGTGTGTGTGTGTGAGAGAGAGAGAGAGAGAGAGAGAGAGAGAGAGAGAGAGAGAGAGAGAGGTGACAACAGTTAAAGCTACTGCTCTTCGAAGAAAAATATAATGTTTTAAACAGTTTTAACAAACTGCAACATTGTTATTCCAGAGGGGAGGATGTGGATTCAGATGCAGATGTTTACAGTTTAGTTAACAATTATGTGGCTCCTACCCACATACTGATTTCAGTGTGAATGTGGATGCGGATGTACATTTTTGTACAATAATGTTTTACCGTAGCCAGTCGGGTGTGAAGGGTGGCCTGTGTGTGTGTGTTTGTGTGTGTGTGTGTGTGTGTGTGTGTGTGTGTGTGTGTGTGTGTGTGTGTGTGTGTGTGTGTGTTTTCACCCTCCGTTCATTTGTTTCTGTGTCCTTACGTGTTAGGCCTGCATAGTTCTTAAAATACAAACGAAATAAACAAACAACATATATGCTGAAGTGGCATTACAAACTCTGGTATTACTGCAGGATTTGCAGCAACCCTTGTAAAATTGTTTTATTTTCAGAACAATAATTTATTTTAAATATAAATATATTGTTACCTAGCCTATGATTTCATCATCCTTTGTATAATTCTAACGTACAGTATGCTGCATGTTTGATCACCATTCGCCTCGTGGCTTCCATAGTGACCAGGCTTGCGTGTTCTACCTCACTCCCCCCTTCTCCCCCTTATAGTAGAGTAAGTCGTTCTTTCTGTTGTTCAGAGCAGGACTGTCAACTCTTCCTCCCTTGTGCCTTCATTTCCGCGTCCTTCTTGCAAGTTGAATGAAGTTCTGCCGGCCCCTATATAATGAGCTCAGTCTCTGCATTATTGCCACTTAGATCTACTCCTCATTTTGTTCACATCCCTGTCCTCCCCTGTATAGTGTATTATTATTTTTGTGAGTGCTCAGGAAGTCTCCAGCCATCTAGCTGCTGTATAATTTGAGTATAAGACTGTTACCATTTTTCATGTACTGTATGGCCTAAGGCGTTAATTCATAGGTCTGGTAAGGTTTTTTGTAATTCATGTAGAGTTTTTAAAGTCAGCCAATATTAATAATATTTTGTATCTGTAATAATATATCTTGCTTTAACTGAGCATTATCCGGTTTTCTCATTTATGAGGGCTGACTTAGATAAATTTGCTCTTGCTAAATTCATGTTAATAGAGGCTATTGCAGTTAACCATATATGTAACCTGTTTTGCCATTACATTATCCTTATGAGTCCTGAATGTTTAGTTGTTAGTTTGAGCATTAAACTTTAACTTGTAATTTTACCTAACTCTTTTGTTTTGAACCTGGAACTTTGCAGGACAGTAGTGATTTTAGTATTCTCACTTGAAGTGTTCATTATCTCTCTCTCTGTTCCGTAACATAAATTTGGCGACCTCTTACCAGGATATTCAGGATATTATGATAAGGATATTGCTTGATATTTTGTGACTGTGATTTATTCATGATGTCTACTATTACTACTCTTGATGAAGCCAAAGATTTTTTGCCAAATGTGGAAACAGTGTGTGATGTAGAAAACAGAACAAAGAATGAACTTAAGCTTGTTGCTCAACAATTGGGAATTGCTGTTCGCTCTCATCAGTCTAAAGATCAAATTGTTGACATGATTAATAAAAGCTTGTTTAATGTAACTCCTCCAGATGAGCAAACGCAGATTGAAATAGCCAAGTTACAGCTAGCCCTGCAGGAGGCTCGTGCTAAGGACGCTGAGTCTCTGGCTCGTATTCAGGAGGCACAGGCACAAATTGAAATTGCTAGGATTCAGGCAGACCATAAGTATCGCATGAAACAAGGTGGAACTGGATCATCTAGCTCTGATGATTTTGATGTGGCTAAAAATGTTAAACTTGTCCCTCCTTTTAATGAATCTGATTTAACAAAGTATTTCCAGTTGTTTGAGAGGGTAGCTACAGGTTTTAATTTGCCCAAAAAGTATTGGCCAGCACTCCTACAGAGTGTTCTCACCGGTAAAGCTCAAGTAACTTATGCATCTTTGCCTCAGGATCAATCTGATAATTATGATGTAGTTAAGAGCTTGATTCTTAAGGCCTATGAGCTCGTTCCTGAAGCCTATAGAGTAAAATTTAGGACAACTTATAAGCAAGATAAGCAATCCCATGTTGTGTATGCAAACATCAAAGAAGATCTGTTAGAGCAGTGGTTAAATTCTAAGAATGTGGATTCTGATTTTGATAAATTTAAGCAGATGATTTTGCTGGAGGACTTCAAGAGGTGTATTAATAAAGATGT